>NC_064638.1:438344583-438647614 GCF_023864345.2 Schistocerca serialis cubense | reverse complement strand
TCTGTACTGGGGCTGATGGGGACACGTTCACTGCCACGAAATCATTTTGTTTTTTTTTGAGAATATCTAGGACAAGTTTGTTGAAGTGGAGTGTCAGTAAGATGCAGTTGGGCTCCCTGTTGATCAAAGCTTCTTCTGCAACCCAATCTGCAAATCTTCAAGTTTGTGATCATCTTGGCAATGTCCCAGTGTCTGTTAACCCCCACCAATCTCCTAATATGGTCCAGGGAGTGATTTTTCTTAGGGACCTCATCCTGCAAACTGATGAGGAGCTCCAGGCTATTATGCATTGATGCAGCATTTGTTATGTTTGACATGTGCAGAAGGGTCAGAAAGACAACAGCACTGATATTGGGCCTTCAGTCTGGCTTTCGCTTGTGCTACAGATGTGATGTGAAGCCATATGTCTGACCACCTGTGAGGTGCTTTCAGTACTTATATTTTGGGCATATATCTTCGCGCCGTATGGTGGACCCTGTGTGTCGTGATTGTGGGCACCCACTCCATGAGGGAAGACCCTGTGCTCCCCTACCTGTGTGTGTCAATTACCATGACTGCCACCCCCATTGCTCACTGGATAGCCCAACTTACAAGAGAGAAAATAAAGTAAAAGTCCCTGAACCGCCTTTCGTATGGTGAAGCCTGCCAAAAGTATGACACACTCCATCCATTGTCACTTTCTTCAACTTTTGCCTCTTTACATCCTTTCCCCCTCCTACCACTTCCGTGCCCCAGCCCTGTCCCCCCCCCCCCCCCCCCCCCTTGCAGTTCCCATGTCCTCCCATTTGGAAGCCGCACCATCTCCCTGGCCAAAGAAGTGCCCCCCTTCTTTGGCACCTGCCAGTCATGTGGCTCCCTCCCCCTCCCCCAGGACTCTCCTCCCCAGCGTCTCTCTGACCAGAAGCCTCCTACCACAACTTGGCCATAGGAAACACCATCTGTGCACCAAAGGTCACCCACTTTCTTTTCGTTCTGGATCTTGTAGTCTCCTGTACTCCCCCTGTGCCCTGCCTTCCTCCACCTCCAAAGAGGAGGAGGAGGAGGAGGAGGGGGAGGAGGAGGAGGAGAAGAAGAAACATAAATTCCAAGACAAGAGCTGCCCCCTGTGCCCCTGTACGTGCCCTATACCCCCTCACAACCTGAGTCTGACACACCCCCGGCAGTTCTGGGGATAAGAATAGGCCTGAGGTATTCCTGCTTGTCGTAAGAGCCGATTAAAAGGAGTTGCACATGTTTCGGCCTTCATGTGATGGTCCCTGGTAGGTTTGACTTCCATTCTTCAAAATTTCCCCGAAAAGCTAGCCAATTGTGGAAGGGCTCCTTACATGGTGCAGCATGTCCATCATGGAATGGGATCTTCAGCCCACTTTCTCATCATCACATTTCAGTCCTGGTCATTCTCCATCTCTTGGGTGAGGACACATACCTGGGTGCGTTTTCCACCATGCACTACGCAATGTCGCTTTCTGTGTCGACGATGACCATGGACTTCTTTGCACCTGATATACATCAAGATAGCCAGTCTGTTGTGGTGTGTCCGCCATGTACCCTGTTAGTTGTAGCCCCATGACCACACATGGATTCTTTTGCTGATGCATGCGCTGTTAACTCCTCACATATGCCAAGGGGTATTGGGACTCCCGGCAATGGCCATCCTGGCAGGTGGCCTTTGCTCTAGCTGGGTGGTGCCCGTGGGGAGGGCCCCTGGTTGGAGTGGGTGGCATCAGGGCAGATGATACGTGATGAAGTGTAGTCTATCATCTCATGCTGGTTTTCAAACACCAGCAGTCTCTAAGCGTTCACGAGCTCAATTCAATGCAGAGAAGTACACTCCCCCCCCCCCCCCAGTACACTCCCCCCCCCCCCCCGGCCACAACATAACATGGGAGGTATGTCAGGCTAAGGATGGCGGTGGATATTATTCGCCCCAGTAGCTTGTATGTTTGAGAGTTGAGGGGGAATCTTTCATGATGATGGAAGCCTCAGTTTTTTTGTTCAGCAGTTAGAGAACAAGTTTGGGGAGGTTGGGGAGGTGGAGGGATTGTCCAAACTGAGATTTGGGTCAGTCTTGATCAAAACAGCATCCTCTGCCCAGTCGTGGACGTTACTCGCTTGTGACAAGCTGGGAGATGTTTCTGTAACCATCGTGCCTCATAAGAGCTTAAATATGGTCCAGGGTATCATATTTCACAGGGGCCACTGTTCTCCATCTTTGCCATGCTCTGGGCTTGTCCAGACTGGATTATGGTAGTCAGGTTTATGGCTCAGCGACTCCTTCCACTCTGCAAAAACTTGACCATGTTCACCATTGTGGGGTGCATCTGGGTACTGGCGCCTTTCGTACTAGTCCTGTTGAGTCTCCTCACAGAAGTGTGGATTCCCCCTCTACAAATGTGTTCGACAGTTGCCTGACCATCCCATGTACACTGTTCTCTTTGCAAATGAGGGATCTCTCCCTCCTGACAACCGCCCATGGGTGAGATTGCCAGTTGGCATGCATCTCATTTCCCCCCGTCAGGATCTCTGTGTCCACTCACAGGAAGGCACCTCATGTATTTCCTCCTGCATGCCCCTTTGGATGGTGCCTAGTCTACTGATTAGGACTCACCTATTCCAAGGTCCTAAAGTATGTCACCCCTATGGTTTTCCAGCATCTTGTATGTACTGTCCTTGCAGAGTTCCAGGGTGCCATTTTCTTTTACACTGATGATTGTAAGACAATAGATAAGATGGGATACGCTTCCACACCTCCTACTGGCATAGAACACTATTGCTGAGATTGTGTAGTGTGTTCACAGCAGAGCTTCTAGCCATTCAAAGAGCCCTCCATTTTGTGTCTCGGGCCTCACTCCACAGTGTTTCAATTTGTACCTGTCAGTGAGCAGCCTGCAGGCTATTGACTGATGCTACTTCCATCACCCCTATATATCTGCTATCCATGATCTTCTCTCTGCCCTTGGGCTTGCCACTTGCTCTGTTGTCTTTCTCTGGTTCCCAAGTCATGTGGGCATCCTAGGGAATGAACTGGCTGAGCGTTTGGCTACAAAAGCAGATGCATACCCCCACCCCCCATTCCATTTCATGATTTCAGCTGCAGATACGCGGATCTACATCAAATCTCCTTGCCCAAAACTGGAATGACATCCGGTGTGCTACTGCTGATAGTAATAATCTCCACACGAGTCTACTGCAGTTTGGCACTCTTCCTTCTGATCCTGTTGGAAGAGCCCTCCGTTTTGTGTCTCGGGCCTCGCTCCAGTGTTTCAGTTTGTACCAGTCAGTAAGCAGCCTGCAGGTTATTGACTGATGCTACTCCCATCACTTGATTCATGTGAAAAGGTTTCCGACGTGATTATGGCTGCACTACGGAAGTTAAGACTTTGAATGTGGAATGGTAGCTGCAACCAGATGCATGGGACATTACGTTTTGGAAATCATTAGGGAATTCAGTATTCAGAGATCCACGGAGTCATGAGTATTCCGAAAATACCGAATTTCAGGCATTACCTCTCACCACGAACGATGCAGTTGCCAACGGCCTTCTCTTTATGACTGAGAGAAGCAGTGTAAGCATAGAGTTGTCAGTGCTAACAGACAACCAACACTGCATGGAATAACCAGAGAAATCAATGTTGTACGTATAATGAATGTATCCATTAGGGCAGTGCGGTGAAATCTGGCGTCAGTGGACTGTGGCAGCAGACGATCGGCATGCCTTTGCTAACAGCACAACATTACCTACTGTACCTGTCCTGGGCCCGTGCCTGGTCAGATAAGTCCTGATTTCAGTTGGTAAGAGCTGATGGTTGGGTTCAGGTGTGGCGCAGACCGCATGAAGCCGTGGACAGAATTTGTCAACACGGCACTGTGCAAGCTGATGGTGGCTTCATAATGGTGTGGGCTGTGTTTACATGGAATGTAATGGACTGGGTGCCCAACTGAACCGATCATTGACTGGAACTGATTATGTTCAGCTACTTTGAGACCATCTGCAGCCGCTCATGGACTTTGTTCCCAAACAGCAATCTAAATTCTGTGGATAGCATTGCGCCATGTCACTAGGCCACAACTGTTTGCGATTGATTTGAAGAATATTTTGGACAATTCGAGCGAACGATCTAGCCACTCACATCGCCTGGCATGGATCCCACTGAACATTCGTGGGATATAATTGAGAGGTCAGTTAGTTTACAAAGTAGTGGTTCAAAAATGGTTCAAATGGCTCTGAGCACTATGGAACTTAACATCTGTGGTCATCAGTCCCCTAGAACTGGGGACAGCTATAGACATGGCATGGCTCAGTATTTCAGCAGGGGACTTCCAACGACTTGCTGAGTCCAGGCCAAGTCGTGTTGCTGCATTATGCTTCGCAAAAGGAGGTCCAACGCACTATTAGGATGTTCCCTGTGAATTTTGTCATCTTGGTATTCATTAGCTGACTGATGCTAATTGTGAATCATTGATACTGTGATCTTAGAATACTTGGTTTCTTCGTTTTGTGAAGTGCATAGTTTTACATTTCTTTGCGTACCAAGCATGTGGGTAGATTTTGTTCCATAATGGCGTGGGGTGGGCTGGTAGGATTAATAATTAGACCCATTCGTCAGCCAGACAGTTTTAAAACCTATAAAAAAGTTTTACTGTGTTAAATGTTATCCAGTGTGTGTGCCGGCCGGTGTGGCCGTGTAGTTATAGGCACTTCAGTCTGGAACCGTGCGACTGCTATGGTCGCAGGTTCGAATCCTGCCTCGGGCATGGATGTGTGTGATGTCCTTAGGTTAGTTAGCTATAAGTAGTTCTAAGTTCTAGGGGACTGATGACCACAAATGTTAAGTCCCATAGTGCTCAGAGCCTTTTGAACCAGTGTGTGTGGATGTCTCATTTTGAGTTTAGTTTTTAAAGTAATTAAACTTCACTTCGTTTGTCTCTGTATTAATACATCAGTAAGTAAAACAATTGATGAAATATTCTCAGGTTATCAGTTGAGTTGTGACTTCATGTTATTGCGACGTTTTGACAAGTGTCCTACTTGTCATCTTCAGAAGTTCCAGGTTCATGTCTAGTTCATTCCTTTATAGCTACTGGACAATAGATTCCTCTGCTGAGGGCCCAGCGGGTGTGTCTATTGCGTACCTCCGGAAGAGATACCATGGCCGGTGTTGGGGACGTGGCGGCGGTGGGGGGGGAGGGGGGGGTTGGAGGATGTGCGGAGTGACTGTCGAGTCCTTATACTGCCTTTCCATTCCGCCCGTTGCCTCGGATGCTTTCACATCAGAGCATTCCTGACGTATTTTTGCTACCCACGTGGAGCTTAGTCGGCAACATTGTCATGTACTCTTATTTCCATTCTCTCTCTGATAGCCAAGCCCAGACCCGTTAGTGTGGCAAAGCAAATTTTTCAGTTAAAAAACAAAATGTGACTTTTTTTGATGTTCTGTTTTACCACTGCAGACTTGCATATTTAACTGTGACGAATACTCCTCACAGATTCTGAGCAGTAGTGCAAGGTGGATTGGTGCATTTGGCTGATGTACTGCCTACCACCCTAGCATCTGATGCTGTAGACGACAGATGCTCTTAGTCATAGCAGTAGTGGCCGTGGGCAGCCCTGGATACAGAAGGAACCACAGGCACTGGATTTCGTCTTCTGGATTGTTTTCTTTCTTGGATCCTGAGCGCGAATCATACTTGTGTCCCCAACTAACAATTCTTGTCAACGATTTTGCGCAGATACTGTAACTCAGAAGGCAGACTTTCCTTGTCACATGTGTCTCGCACTCTATCTGGGTGGTGAGCACAATGAGAATTGCATTTCATTAGATGTTGGTAAATATTGCTGTTCACGTACAGATCTGTAGACAGAATGTCCCATTGTGCCATCTAGATTCTCCTTTGTGAGAATGTCTAGGAACAGTAGACATCCGTTTTCCTCCCTCTCCATAGTGAACCTGATGTGTATGCTGTTATGGTAACACGGGAATTCTTCACTATGCGACCACATATCTGTAAGACTGATTTTGGCGTCAGGTGTACGGTTTCGAAAGCTATTGCCTTGAAGTGTTAAATATGTGGATTCGGAATGCCGTGCACGAGAGCAGATTGCATGACTACTCCGTCTGTCTGTTGCATGGGGGCTTAATTATTTAAATGAAAATATTTTTAGTATTAGTAGCTGTCTGTCCGGTTACGCAGTCTCGTAACCGGTTGGCCCTGAGTAGTATTAGTACGCAATCTGACTTCATAGAATAACAACAAAGAATGAAAGGAAATTTCCTTTAGCACAATTAATTAATTAAGTCCCCAGCAACTATAAAAGCTACGAAACAACTACTACCAAACAACAAAGTGCAAGTGTAACTGTTCTGTGTGTGGAAGTGTGATTCAACATACGTATCTGGCACGGTTCTTCCTCAATAAGACAAGATATTTTAAACACCATTTACACTGAAGTAATTTAAAAAAACCAGAAATACTGTAATTGCACATAGAAACCAGAGTTACACTCTAATACATGAACACAAGCCAGATGCTTTGTTGACTGAACCTGTGACCAAGAGACATTGTTAGTTAGGAAATTTGAAATAAAATATTTTGTTTTATTACCTCATATATATTGACGAAAAATACACTCTGATCATTACAACATCACCAATCGAACAGCATCGTCTGTCTAGCCCATCAGAACAGCTGCAAACGACATGCTCACAAATAGTACTGCTATCGACATCCTCTCGACAAGCACTGACCACGGCAACCTCTGAACTACCACTGCCCAAGGCAACTTCTGAACTACTACAGCCAGTGGTGGCAGCGGAATAAAACTCTTTGGTGCAATCTCTGGCGCTGTGACTCAGTGTAGCCACCTTTCATATGCCCCTCCTCCACGGCTAGAATTTGATGATATTTTTGCCAGCATCGGTGGTGAAAATAGCACCAAATTCGTCCAAAAAAAATACAGACAAAAATAAAAGATAATATTAATAAGTAAATATCACATAACTAAATGAATTTTGGCTTTGCACTGACCCCTCAATAACTTAATATATAAAATACAGTAAGGAATACAAATGCTTGCATACATGTGATTTTACCTAATAGTTTACACAAGTATCATTCAATCAATGGCACCAGCAATACATAACATTTCATCAGCAGTATTTAAACAGCTCCAACAGTGGCACCCAGCAATGGCGAGCAGGCGTAGACACCAACAAGTGACATTATCTCAGTAGCAGCAGTTCCATCAGTGGCACCCAGCAATGTTGAGCAAGTGCAGACACCAACAAGTAACATTATCTCAGTAGAAGCAGTTCCATCAGTGGCGCCCAGTAATTTTGAACAGGTGCAGACACCAACAAGTGACATCATTTCAGTAGAAGCAGTTCCATCAGTGGCCCCAGCAATGTTGAACAGGTGCAGACACCATCAAGTGACATTATTTCAGCAGAAGTAGTTCCCACAGTGGCACCCAACAATGTTGAACAAGTGCAGGTAACAGTCCATAATGTTCACTATCACTAATTAAACAGTTCATCAGAGCTCATCAGCAGTAATTAAACATTTCCAAGTGCACCCACCAATGTTAATACATGTAAGCATGAATGCGCACACAATTGCTTTTACAAAATTATTATCAATGCTCTTACACTAAACATACAAATTATAATAAACACACAAATGATATCAGATAATTGTCATATTAACTATCACAAATACACAAATATCAGTAAACCTATAATATTTATGGGTGTCAGTGCAAGCCACAACAAACAAGTAAAATAATATTTAGGAGATAGGTCGGTACCAATTATTTGGGATTGGGAAAGGAAAACACACTCATCTTTCATCCACATTTAAGTACTACTGTGTAATAGAATAGTGTTAACTGTGTAAATGCAATTCTGTCAAAATTTGATGTTTAACATGTGTATTAAGTAGTAGTGGCAACAGTGTATAACAGTCAATAATAGTTAGTCAATGTCATAGTCATCATGTCAAGACCAATGTTTGCCAAGCCAAATCAAATTTGCAGTCGCTGAACAACTGTCAGTGTGCCAAGATATGCAAATACTTCCTCTCTTCAAAAAAAAGTATATACTGCTTAGTGATTTAACAAAGTGTGTGTGTGTAGACAGTCTTCCTTCCACTTGAGTGTTCTAGTCTGCCATCTTCATCCTCCTTGTTCCATATAAACCAACAAAAAATTATGCTCCTCACTTACTTCACCTCCTATCCACCAAAACTCCAATAATTATCAGCATCACATAATCTTAATACTTCATTAATACCTCTTACGTCAATACATATAAACCTTATCATCAATATCATTTACCTTACTTCTTGTCCACCAAAACTCCAACAATCATCTTCACACAATCTCAATACCTCAATAATACCTCTTCAATACGTCGATACATATAAACCTTATCACCAATATCATTCCACTTCCATAACAACTCTTTCCTCTAGTCAGTCCCCTCGAACAAGTACAGATAAAATCCTAGTGCAAACTTCAATTCATCATCCCATACAATCTGAAGACCCAATGTCTACACACAACCTCTGTGTAATCCATCTGACCCAAATCTTCTACTCATTATGAATTATAAAATACATTTTGGTTACCTTGTCCATCATTAAATAAAAGAAATGCATACATGACCTCTAACAGCCTTTAGTTTGAATAACTTTCAGCAAGTAAGCACGAGTACGGAGAGTGAATGATTGTAATATTTCACAGTGTGTACACCACTTCAAGAATCATGGCAAAACAGAAGCAAACATGTGGAGTATTTCTTGTGTAAAGTGTCACTTGCTATTTCAATTGCTCATGAAGAATGCAGTGTAACAACAGTCAATGGTTTAAACCTAGTGTTGGTATGTCATGTCGTCAGCTTCCTTCCTATTAGCATGAATTTAAACAGCTTCCATAAAACCTCCAGCTCATGTGACTTCAATGAAGTTTCTTGTACCAATGTCGTTCGTAGCATAATAGCAGTTCATTTTCTTATCTTAAAATATAAGGCACTGAGCGTAAGCAAAACATGCAATAGCGAGTAAATATACCAGTAGAGAACAGAATGTTAACAAGTGGATATAGCACAATCCCTACAACGAGGCTCCGCCAAGCAAACAATCTATAATTAATACTGTAGTGTGACCTAAACTCCATGTTCGTACACCGTATATCAGCATTTCTATATACCAAATTAAAGAGTAGTTATGACAACAAAGCAGAAATGTGTAAATATGCAATCCATATGCAAAGCAGCAAATATATATCTTACATAATAAACAGGTCATTAGCATAAGCAAATAAATGTTCATATGTAATCTTAATAAGTAAACATGAAGGCGCAAGCAGATAAATCACAAAGTATAACTTACGTACATAACCATATCAGCACAACTAATCAGGTGACAATTATAATTTAAATAAATAGGCACAGCAGGCACATAATAAAAAAATATGACATCCGTGAAAAAGTAGAGCAGCCAAGCGATGCATAATATACATAAGTAATAACCCTGATCATTAATAAAACATTGTCAAAATCAGCAAATGTACGCAAGCACGTCGCTTCACAAGTAAATTCATAGAACATAAAATTTAGCACAAAGTATAAATCACGTAATCGCGAGCGGCAAATTACGGCTAAAGTACGTACCTAAGTGGAAATATGTTACCTGAAAAATAAACTCAATTAATAGTTACCTTTTTAGTTTATTAGTTTCTTCTTCGAAATTACATTCTTCCTGAAAATTTCTCGATAGCAAGTCCACACACAGAATTTACCTGAAGTTCTTAAATATTTCATACAACCGTATCCTGAAAAATACTGAACGTTAATAACATAATTTATCAAGTCACTATAGCTTTATACTGAATTTAATCAGAGAAATTAGACTGTGTATTTGTTTACGGCTGTAGTGCATTCGCACTGAGCGCTCGATCAGCTGTAGGTACGCGTGACGTAGGAAGTAATTGGTTGCGGTTAACGCACAGACTTGACTGTTGCTTTGAGTATGTGCCGCCGCCAGAACACGGCGCGGTATCCTTGTATTCTCTGCGTGTTTACGTATAACTGTTAGTTTCTCGAAAGTATGTCATTCCACAAAAATTTTAACGTTCGATATATGATGTATTCCCTTAGAGCGCCGAGATTTAAGAGTTTCTACTTCGACAGTGTTATCATGAATAATTTAGCGAACTCTATATGGACCGTTATAAAGAAGAAAAAATTTGCGACACAAGCCTTTCCCTTTGTGAGACAAACGGTGAGACTTAACACCTTTTGACCAACTGACAAGGTTTTTAAACGACCAGGACGTTTAGCTGATTTCTCTCTTCTAGCAGCCGCAGATGCAATATTTTGCAGAGCCAGGTTCACAACTTCCGAATGCCGCAGTTTCCGTATAGGCGGAAAAGGAACGATTTCAGAAATGCGATTTGCCGGTGCTTTATTTTTTAATATCAATATAGGCGGTAAAGAAGTTGAATCATTAGGGAGTTCATTCAGAATGTTTTGAAAAATATGAAGATACTGATCCCACGTTCTGTGATTCTGATGACAATAAAGTCGACACAATTTATTGATTTCCTTCATCCATCTCTCTGAAGCGTTAGATTGAGGGTGAAAAAGTGAAATGAAAATTGATTTAATCTTACGACGCCATAGAGTACGAAGCCAAATTTTAGAGCGAAACTGTGATCCATTATCTGATATAACCTTATCAACATGTCCCACTTTAAGAAATTGTTTGATGAAAGCATTAGATACTGAACGAGCTGTTGCTTTGCGTAAAGGTGTAAAACACACATATTTTGATGTCAATTCCACTGCTACCAAAATGTACGCAAAACCATTAGTAGAACGAACCACTGGACCGAACAAATCGACTGCAGCCATCTCCTTTAATTTCGCTGGAATGATAGGAAACAACGGTGCTCTGTGAGAAATAGTTGGCGGCTTAGACTTTTGACATAATTTGCATTTGGCAAGAACTGATCGAATACGTTTTTCCATATTACTGAAGTAGCAATTTTCTCGTAATTTATGAAAGCATTTTCTGGGACCAAAGTGTGCATAACTGAAATGTATATACCAAATCAATTTATTAACCCACTCATCAGGAATGCAAACTAACCAAACAGAGTTGTCGACCGATTTTCGTTTAAAAAGAATATCATTGCGAACTAAATAATACTGTCTAACCGAACCACTTTCCTTTCTCCTCCATTTCTCCTTAATGTCCTTCCAGATTGGATCCTTGTTTTGCCCCTTAGCGATGTCCTGGAGCGAAGACGAAATAAAATTCTCAAACGCAACACCTTGAATATAGTACATCAAACAATAATTGTTTTCTTTGCAGTCCTCCTCAGCACTTTGTTTCAAACCCATAGGTGCACGTGATAAAGCATCAGCAATAGTATTTGAAGAACCCTGTATGTAAACAATACTAAAATCAAATTCCTGTAGATACAACGCCCATCGTGACAACCTTCCATGTGTTAAATTTGTTGACATAAGAAATTCCAGAGCTCGATGATCGGTGTAAACCTTAGTACGTCTGCCATACAAAAATATGCGAAATTTTGTGAAAGCCCAAACAACAGCCAAGGCTTCAAGTTCCGTAATCGAATATTTCTTTTCTGATTTAGAGAGAACACGACTTCCAAATGCAATAGTTTTCTGTACTACAACGTCGTTTTCTTCCCTCTCTTGAAATAAGTGTGCACCTAGGCCTTTGTATGAGGAGTCTGTCACCAAACAAAACTCTTTTAGATAAATCCGGATGTGAAAGAAGTGGAGCAGCAACTAAAGCATCACGAAGTTGTTCAAATTCTGATTGAGCTTCCTCATCCCAACACCAATTAGAATTCTTTCCAGATAGTTCACATAAACGAGGTGTGGCGAAATCGTCCAATCTAACAAAGCGTCTAAGAAAATTACAGACACCAAGGAAACTACGAACATCACGTTTTGTAGTAGGAACAGCATAATGACGAACAGCGTCTAGTTTCTCTGGATCAGGAAGAATACCTTCTGTAGAAATAATATAACCAAGAAATTTCACCTGAGAACGACCAAATTCAGATTTTTACAAGTTCACTGTAATGCCAACTGTTGCAAAAATACGTAATAATGAATCCAAAATTTTGTTGTGCTCACTCCAAGAACGTTTAGCAATAAGAATATCGTCAACGTATGAAGTAATATTGTCACGAAGATAAACAGGTAAAATTTCGTTTAAACTACGAATGAATGCTGCTGAAGATACAGTAAGTCAAAACGGTAATTTCCGAAATTGATAAGTTACCAAACGCTAAAAAGGCAGTGTATTTTCTACAATCAGGGTGAAGTTCTATTTGCCTAAAACTTGCGCGCATATCAATCGTGGATAAAACTTTAATTCCATGGAAATGTTGAAGTTCATCTAGATTTTGTGGACGGTCAGTTTCAGGAATGATATTATTTATCTGTCTGGAGTCCAGAACCAAACGAATTGACCCATCCTTTTTAAGAACGACGTGTAATGGGCTGGTATGATTGACTGCTGGCTCAATAATGCCTTGATCTAACATGTATTGAAGTTCGCTCTTAACCTTGTCTCTGTAAGCCAAAGGAATAACGTACGTTTCCCCCCGAAATGGTGTGTGTTCTTTCACTTTAAATAAATATTGTAAGCCTTGTATAGTTCCTGTGTGATGACTAAATACTGTAGAATGATAAGTCAAAATTTGGTGCAGTTCTACTCTTGCGACGTCATCTGGCACATCAGCTTTCTTAACCTTTTCATTAATTAATTCTTCGCTATTAATTATATCATCCATCGCGTCTCTGTATCTATTGTCGTTGTCATGAATGAACACATTTTCGTCATAATGCTCAGCGAAAACATCAGAAGTAAGAAACCTTAAACATTTTGTGTCTGATTCAGATTTCGTTAAACACTCGAAAAACTTCAAACATATCGGCATACCGGCAACAATCAAGTTCGTACTTCCTTCCTTAAAGTTTAAAATTGCCTTATGTGTGTTAAGAAACTCCGTACCTAATATAATTTGTGTACTGAGTAATGGTACAATAATAAAATTAGCAGAAAATTCATATCCTTGACAAATGAAATTGAAGTTGGTCTGTTGTTTGACTTCCACACTTTTTCCATAAAAAGCTCCTTGAATTGTAGTTTTAGAAACAGGTAACACAGGACAAGCAATAGTTCTTACACATATACGAAAAACTGATTCACTAATAAAATTCAATGGGCTCCCAGAATCTAAAACCGCAGTGAACTTGTTCTTACCCACACATACTTCAATAACAGGATGTAAAAATGCGTCTACATTATTTTCCTTTTCGTCTAGCAAAATGTCTCTCACGTCTTCCAGGCGTACGTAGCGTAAAGTCGTAATGTCATTACTTTCTGAACCGTCTATATTGCTGCCAGAAGCCGAAACTACAAGTCATTGTCGATTGTTTGCGTCACGTCTTTGATTATTCGCGTTATTTCGCGGATCAATTTCTACGATTTGCACTTGTCTCTCGGAATTTCTGTCACGCGGAGGATGCCAATTAGGTCCCTCCTGTCTGTTAGATGTAAATTCTTGATTGTGTCTATTATTAAAATTTCTATTTTCCTGTCTATCTGCATGACTGCTTCTTGTGTAATTTCGACTGTCACTTCTGAAATTATTGTTATATCTACTACCCTGGTTATTTCTGTAGTAAGAATTTCTATTGTTGTATGAATAATTTCTGTCTTGGTGATACCGATTACTGTTTCCGTATGATTGATCATTCCGGTAGGAATTTCCGTTATTATAATTGTCTGTGTAATTTCTTTTAGAACGTCTGTTATTGTCATAAGGCTGGTATCTATTGTCCTGTCTGTTTCGTCTGTCATTCTCAAAATTACCCATATAACGTCCGTTCCGATCATTATCCCTTCTCTCTGAAAATCTATTGTGATTACCGTTACTGAAAGAATTGCAAGAAGTCCCGTCGTCATTGTCATACTCAAGTTCTTGTAGCAAAGTCTTAAAAGTCTCAATGTCGTCTTTACATCTTCCGGTTAAAGCAATTTGTCTTATCGATTGTGGCAGCTTAGTTAAACAAATGCGAATTAATTCAGTCGGGCTATAAGGGTTGGACAGGAACTGATTCTTTCGAATCATGTCTTCAAAGTATTCTGCTGGCGTGCGGAACTCGGACTGCTTAAAATTACGCTGCATAATACGACTGTGTTTGACTCTGTCTTGCGTGTTTTCGGACCAATATGCCGATAGAAATGCATGATAAAAATCATTTAAATTATTACATTCTCTAAGTCCGCGCATCCGCGTTGCCGGTTCGTTTTCTAAATATCCACACATAAATTCCAGTTTGTGACTTAGTGGCCAATTTGGTGGAAGTGCGTACATAAATTGATCAAACCATGAACATGGATGTATGTCATTCTTAGAATTGCGAAAGATCTTAAATTTCCGAACAGTTAAAAAGTGTTTATAGTCAAAGTTTTCGCCTCGTGGCGACAAAGACCTACCGCGTCTGTCCCAGTCCGAATGTCGATTGTCAAGTTCGCGCGCCTGGCGGTCTCTTGTTGCATCTCGTAAATGAAATAAATTTTCTTCAAAGCCCTCTGCTATCAGTGAATCTAAATTTCTTGTTCTGTCCTTTCCTACGATTTCGCTTTCAATTTGTTTGACTTGCTTTCGTAACGCCTCAAATTCCCTTTTAACGCGTTCATTAAATTTTCCCTGATTTTCAACATGTTTATTTATGTTCTGGTACTCTTCTGTTTCTGCAAATTGCAATGGAGCTGTATCATCTGAATCTCTGTCCCCATTTAATCTAAGACTTGTCAATTTATCTGAAATCTCAACTCTCTCCGATAAGTCACCTATCTGTTCTTTCTGTTTATTTACGTCTTCCGTAAGTGTCGCGACTCTGGTTTCGGTATTGACACATTTAGTAGTTAACTGTTCATACTGTTGCGTTAGGTTATTTATTCTGTCAATTGGTACTGATTCCTCGATTCTCTCAAATATTTCTTCCTTATCGTGTGCACATTGTAAATGTAACTCTGAAAATTTTTGTACTATCACGCGATCTCTTTCTTCCTGTTCTCTATCCTGCTCCTTTTGTCTAATTTCTATTGTAATTAATCTATTATTGTGAGCATTCAAAATTGGTTGTACTTCTTCTCTAATTTCTTTCTTTAATTCATCTTTCATGTTTTTAAAACATGTCCCTATTTGTGAGTCTAACCGTGTTTCCATTATTCCCATATCAGTTTCTAACCGTGTTGCCAATGTTCCCATCTGTGATCCCAAATTAAATATAGCACCCATCAACTGCTCCATATTAACTGGTTCAAAATTCTTTTCCCTCCCTAACATTTCCCGTAAAACTAACTTCCTTCGTCATAGCTGTAAAGCTATCTGTGTTAGATACTATTTCAGAATCTCCTATCGTTAATCTCATATTCTGAAAATTTTCTGATTGTGAAAAATTTTGAACTGGTTCCGGACTATTTTCCCAGTTTATTAAATGGTTTTCTACTTCATTATTCAACATACTGTTCTCCTGTGTTGGCGAGTTCACCATGTTAACAATTTCGTCATTCTGACTATCCATCATTTTTGCCTTTTTCATCGATCTTGTAATCATTTACAAAACATACAAAACTCGTCACTATACGAAAATTACACACGCCTAACGAACAATTAAAACCTTCACAATTGCACAAAATTGTCAAACCCGTGTACGACTCATCAAAAATTAAATTCCACAAAAATACCATCAGAAGAATGACAAGACAACTACAAATGTTCAATTACAAAATCTATACACGCAATATAGACTACAATTATTAAACTACAAATTACTACAACAATACTGCTGTCTGCTATTTTTACTATCAAAAGAATTCCAAGGGACGATCCGAAGCAGCGGTCGCCACGTGCATGGGGGCTTAATTATTTAAATGAAAATATTTTTAGTATTGTAACAGTTGTGTTACTAAATGTGACACTTCTGTCCCTCAATGTAACTGGGTTTTCTCTTTTGATGCTGTCAATTGTCAGGATGAGCATTCTAAAGCATTCTGTCAGGGTGAAAATATTAAATAAATTAACTTTTCTCTCTTAACAACATGTGGGCAGGGTGGATTCTTCCTTGGCTCGGGTATGAGGTCGAATGAAACATTATTTTTACATAAGATAACTTTTATTGAAGATTTGTACAACTGTATCTTACGGGATGTTCTGGTTCGGAGAGCGGCAGCTGTGTCGTTTGTGAAGTCTTCTGCTGCGGCTGCGGTTGCGGCGTCGACGGCGGTGGCGGCGTTGGCGGCGTCGTCTGATTACGCGTAGCGGTGTGTATCTCGTGTCGCCGTCTCGCCCAGTTGACTGGAGACGCGCAGCGCGAGGTGGCCCGTTAATTATTGCGAGCGAAGTCGTGCATCGGATGGTGATACCTTGGATGTGGCGTCCCAGTGTTTCTCTTCTCTAAGCGGCCGCGTGTGTTGTGCGTCGACCAGCGGAGCGGCGCGGCGGGGCAAGGCAAGGCCAGTGTCCCAAACTCGAACCACGGACTCCCGCTTGCCAGTCTTCGGCTGTCAGGTCTTCATCCCAGCTCACAGGTGACTGCTGAGGTGAGGCCGTCTCCTTCCCGTCCTCAAGAGTCACCCGGGTACGTAAAAACCAGACTTCAAATACCTTTTAACTTCTGTCTTCTGGCGCCGCGGCTGCTGCTTGCTATTCCATTACAGCGGCGGACTTGGTGCGTCTGTGCATGATGCAGTCTCTTCTTGCATGATGGTCTTCAGCACCGAAACTGACTGAAAACTACTGCTACTCTTCTTTTCTTCCTTCGTCTCTCGTCTTCGTCTCCGTCCCCGTCTCCGTCTTCGTCTTCGTCTTCGTCCCCGTCTTCATCTGTCGGGCCCACCGCGTCTCGCGTATTTATTCACTTCAGTTCACTGGAGGTGAACGACTTCACGGCCATTGCCTCTTCTGTCACGTTGAAAAGCTTCTCAAAGAATCTTCTTGACCTCGGTCATTGGCTCTTGAAATGTAGGCGGGGGCCTCTGATCGCATGTGATGACTGAGAAACACGTGAGCCGGTCATTGCCTCTTCCGTCACGTTGAAAAGCTTCTCAAAGAATCTTCTTAACGTCGGTCATTGGCTCTTGGAATGTAGGCGAGGGCCTTTGCTCACATGCGACAACTGAGAAACACGTGAGCCGGTCGGGCGATGCCCTGACGGCTGAATCGACAGTTTCCACTTATGTGGAACTTGCTGACTTCGCGGTCATTGTCTCTTCTGCTCTGCTGTTGTGCCCGCTGTGTGCCAGTATGTAACTCTCCAAACTAAACCAAGTTTTCCATTTATATTCTAATTTCTAGTTCACTTTGATTTCACTAATTTATTTACTTAAGTACCACTCAACAGTATTAGTAGCTGTCAGTCCGGTTACGTAGTCTCGTAACCGGTTGGCCCTGAGTAGTATTAGTACGCAATCTGACTGCATAGAATAACAACAAAGAATGAAAGGAAATTTCCGTTAACACAATTAATTAATTAAGTCCCCAGTAACTATAAAAGCTACGAAACTACTACTACCAAACAACAAAGCACAAGTGTAACTGTTCTGTGTGTGGAAGTGTGATTCAACGTACACATCTGGCACGGTTCTTCCTCAATAAGACAAGATATTTTAAACACCATTTACACTGAAGTAATTAAAAAAAACAGAAATACTAGAATTGCACATAGAAAGCAGAAGTACACTCTACTACATGAACACAAGCCAGATGCTTTGTTGACTGAACCTGTGACCAAGAGACATTGTTAGTTAGGAAATTTGAAATAAAAATATTTTGTTTTATTACCTCATATATATTGACGAAAAATACACTCTGATCATTACAACATCACCAATCGAACAGCATCGTCTGTCTAGCCCATCAGAACAACTGCACACGACATGCTCACAAATATTACTGCTATCGACATCCTCTCAACAAGCACTGACCACGGCAACCTCTGAACTACCACTGCCCACGGCAACTTCTGAACTACTACAGCCAGTGGAGGCGGCGGAATAAAACTCTTTGGCGCAATCTCTGGCGCTGTGACTCAGTGTAGCCACCTTTCACTGTTCATAGAACTTTCCACCAATTGGAAGAAGATGTTTATGAGCGTGTGTATTGAAGCAGTTTCACCTGTCATTGTCGAAGTGACTCTTTAGTAGTACCATGGAATCTTCTAGTGGCACTTTTGTAAAGAGAGGCGTGACATCGAAGTTGATTGTCACCATTGTCCATACATCTCTCTTGAAATTCTTTCAGGATTGTGTCGAGTTCTTGCAGTTGTGTGGACAGTGACCCACGAGACGTTTTAGTATCCGTGTCAGATGTTCAGGTAGGTTATACGTTGCCAGATTTATAGTGTTCACTATCAGACGTAATGGAACACTCTCTTTGCATATATCTGGGAAATCATAAAGCTATGGTGGCAGCGGCGGTTTGTAGGACAGCACTCTGACCATATCCTTGTCTAGGCCTGAGTTTTTGGTGAGTGAGATGACGATCCTTGTCACAGCTGGTGTACGGTCCTTTTTCACTTGCTTGCACTCGTATGCCAAATCCAGTTGTAGCATCACAATCTTCTGTCAGTAATGATCTAATTGTAACAACACTCTCACATCGCCTTTGTCATCAGCAAGGACGACTGTGTCATTGTCCTCCCAGAGGCCATCTATAGTCGTGAATTCTGCCTCTGAGACGTTATTCTTCAGTATTTTGCCTTTGTGAAGGATCCTGCAGGTCTCCCTTCTAACCTCTTCACAGCTTGCTCAATGCTGTCGATTTCACTTTTAGGTCATGTTTTTGGAACTAGTGTAAAATTTAGACCTAATGACAGAACAGATATTATCGCCTCATCCAGTTCCTTTCTAGTGATATGGATAACTAACTACAGTGGTGACCATCTGCGTCCATGACAGCCTGGAACCGAACTAGAGATACCATTTCAAAATTATTTGCAAAACTTCTCGAATGGTAGACCATGGAATGTTCAGCTGTCATAACACAGCTAATGCACTGCTTGAAGATTGCACATTGCGGCCAGTATTCTCAGCCAAGGTGAAAGTAGCTTCAACAGTTTGTGGTGCAATTGGCCGCCGGCCTCTCCCTGGAGCAATTCCCAAATATCAGTTAATTCGAACTCCTAAATCATGTTCTGCAGCCCCAATACAGAAAAGTGACCTCACCACATTCCTTTAATGCTTCGAAACTAGCAGCTGTGTTGTAATGTGGCAGAATAAATGGTCAGATTCGCACCTTACATGAGAGCTTTATACATCACAACGTTAAGGTGAATATGACACCTAACTTAATTCGGCGGTAATGAGCAAATTTGCCTATCAGTATGTAATGCAAGAAGAGATGACACTCAATCGACAATAATAAACACACTATTCCTATAATGCATGTTTGAGCGGAAGGTGAAACAAGCAGTGAGAAGCGTTTTGGTTTGGAATTCAGAGGGACAAAGGCAGAGGCAAGGCCGCGCTACAGGGGGTACCACGGAAACCACTTAAAGGGGTGTCCTAGGCAGAAAGTCAATGACCGACCAGGTGACTCAGACGGGGAGAGCGAGTATAATGGCCCATCTGAGGTAGGAGAGGAAAGAAATCATTTAGAAAACTGCGTTTCGGAATTCCAAATGGATACGAAACAAGACCAGTGACGCATTTTCGATCATGTGTCCAGCGAGTGGTACACAGGAGAGAGTCAGTGTACGCATTTAGGCGTCTGGAACTGGCACAAAACATCCGATTGGCGGAAACGCGCTAGGAAGGAGAAAAGAGCCATAGTTCTGACACAATTTAATGTTAGGGACCTTGCAATTGGTAGAGATTGTTTCCGCAAAATAAGAGGAATGCTCCTATTGGCCCAAAAAAGCCGTGATGTGAAGAACGAAAGAACCCAGGTGGGGAGACAGTTCGGCTATGAATAAGAAAAGACGGAAATTTTCGTGGACTCTTCTCTGAACTGGCGTCAAGTGCAGAACGGAGCAAATAACGCTCTGTATGATGCAGAGGAGTAATTTGTGTGAACACTGCGTTCACAGCGGCTGATATTAGTTGTAGCATCGTTTAGCTCCAACAATGGAGAAACAAACTGCCAGTTAGTTAATTGTTCTTGTGAGAACTGAGAGGCATTATTATATGCACGCTGCTCCAACCATGTACGTGTATATCGCCACATTCTAAGACTAAGGATGAGTACATGTTCTCTCGCCTAACGAGAAACATAGGGAAAGTTTCTGCTGGAACTTCAGCAAAGGTGAATTAGTTTTACAGGAATTTCAGCGGAAGAGAGAGCGACCTAGCAGATGACAGCTCATCGCAGCTTAAGCCGTCGGCACACGGACCGTGCTGCCGAACGTTAACGTTGAGCGTGCCCAGTTCAACGTGCTGCTCAACGCTCAGGAATGATGCGACTTGTGCATACGGTACGTGGACCCCAACGTGGTATACGCGATCGCAACGCACTCAAGCGACAGTTGAGGGATGTTTCTAGTTCGTTAATCACACTGTTTACTCAACGGGCGCGTAAAATTCCCACGTTAGCTTTATTAAAATGCACATTTCCCCCATCGTCCACGAAAAGGAAAGTACCATCTCCAATCAATAAGGACAGAGGCTTATAAAAGTTCCATTACAAGCAGTGCGTTACAAAATTGGAATACTTTCCACATAAGATAAACATTATTTCATCATTCCCACATTTTAGTAAAACCCCAAGGTCAGTCTTACTTGATCACTGTTCGTACCCAGTAGCAGAATCTTTGCAACATGTCAATTACGAAGCGTAAAAGAAAAAGGAGAAAAAATACCTTTATACAAGTAGCGTCAGCTGTCCTTTAGATTAAGCCAATCGAACAAAGTCACCCCTCAAAAAAAGGTGAACTTGTATTTACATAAAATCAAACATTACAGCCTATACTTATATTAAACTAATAATAAAGTATCAGAACCTAATAAAAACGCGAATGTTAGGAAAAAAAATTTGTCGTGTCACGACGCGAACCACCGCCACAACGAAAAAACCTCATTAGTATACAATGATGCTATTCATTACACTATACCAACATCACATCTACTGTGTGTAATAATAGTACCTTACCTCTTACTAAAAACTTTATAATCGTAGATATTTTACTAACTGAAATTTAATTATAACACATTGTACCAAGAACAATGCGTTTTGGGTGGATCTTCAGTGTGTCGCTGCCTTCAAATAGCCTACTCTCATTATACGCAAGTTACAATAATTATTTTTCCGCGAATATGATGTTTCTCATTATTTGTTGGAACGAATCACACAGTTAACAATGAGTTTTGCAGTGATTCTCAATTTGCTGGTGCTCGGAAAGGCATATATACGTATAGGCTTGAAATGAATGCCAATATGGCGCGTCACAACTCTATACTGAAGGGAGACGGCGTGCGTGTGACGTAGGTGGCGTTGTGCCATGTCATTGGTCAACGTTCAGACGCACGCTGAGAATTTTTTTTTTTTTTTCCTTTATTGTAATTTTCAGCACCTCATACAAGGCGGGCTGGCAGCAGCTTAATACGCCGCTCTTCAGCCGTATGGGGTACAATAATATGAGATAGGTGACACAGAAAATACAAAAAATGGCGGGCAAAGAAAGTAGTTTTTTTTTTTCCTTTATTGTAATTACGCTGAGAATATCTGACATGCCAGATATTGCTCTGCACGTTCGGAAAGACTCCCGAGCGTGCTATTCCATGCTGTGGCGTCAGAAACTCGGCACGCTCAACGCTCGGATGCACGGTCCGTGTGCCGACGGCTTTAAGGTAAATAACGTGTGCAGAGGCGTAAATTTGTTGGTTCACCAGCTTGCGTCCACTGTAAACTCGAGTGACCTTGGGTAATGTTTTGCTCAATTTGTCACATAGCTAACTATCCACCGTAGACTTGTCATCCTAAAAATAGTGCCGAACTTTGAGCCAGAATCGGACGATTTTTGTAGTACTGACCATCATAAGTGTAGGAACAATTGTGTAAAGAAACTTCTAGTTAAACTTTAATATTGTCGTGCTTAGGATAATTTAACCTTCTGAGGGTTAATATTTAATATTATTGTGTTTAGGATTATTTCACTTTTTGATGTTGACGAGATGAGTTATCCTGACAACTGTTTTTTGTTGTCACATTGAAAACTGTGTAAAGGCGTGCATTTTTGTGCTAACATTGTGACATTAAACATGTCATTTCTACTTACACAGTTGTCTTCAATCCTAGAATAAGTAAACCACAAATATTGCAAAGTACAGTGTTTTTGATAAGAAAAAGTTTACGAGTAAAGTCCTGTTCCCCTTGTCCAGACCCAAGTTGACTGACTGCAACTGTAATGCACACTGATGCTTCTTTCAGTCCTTCGTCGCCGTACCAATACCATCGCGTAACGGCAAGTCGTGACACTATCATAGCTATGAAGTTGGGTACCCACACAGCAATCAGTTTTCCGTCTACACTGCCTCAAGCAGCAGAAGTGTAATTGTAACCACCCTCTAGGTTAGTGAAACCTTAACACTGAAGTTGACAGCGCAATATACATTAAAGTAATTTGGATATCTGCATGACTGCAAGACTCTCTGTTACGTCCCATTTTATTGTTTTAGAGCAGTGCATCTCTGCGAGAGGCGTTCGGATGGCCAGCAGGTAGTCGTGAAGCGTGTATCCATCTCGCAGATGACTGACAGCGAACTGGCGGTAAGGCTCCCTGCGACGCAAATTTCGCACACTTCTCGTTGCAAGGTACATGCTTTCTTTGCTAGAGTATAGACTAAAGGGTCCCAAGCTTTTCTTGCCTCGTAGACTACATGCCAATTGTTTTGTTCTGCGTAAACCCTCTGCCTTTCATACACTGAATTTCTACAAATTCATCAATTTCAAATGTGTTTTTGATAGCTGATACAGTGCCACTGACTTCTGTAGGTTTAACTATAAAAGTGTCGAGTAGAAAACTTACTGTTTATTTAAACGACACAAAATGCGAATTTAATAAAATACATAAATGCTTTTAGTGGGAGCAAATTTTTTGTTTGGCTTCAGCTTTAGTTAGATGAACGTTAAACCTCTTCGTTCAGTGATTTCCAAATTTTTTAAGAAGACTGGCAACGGTTCTGAGAGCCCTTTCCAAGAGTATTAAAAATAAAGCTATCAAAAACTTTCTCGCAATAGTCCATAATACAGTATAAGTAACAGGTACCTCTATCTGAAGGTAGAATCGCTTGTATCCCTTTCTACCTTACGTTACTCGTTAGCGCTTATTCCGATAATTTCTTCTTATAATACTACAGGGATACAGTCCCAGACTCCTACAGTCGTCAGGACACAGCCGGACGAGATGGGGTGGTGAGGTCCTAATTATGCTTGAGAGCGCCAAGGAAACATCATTATCAATAACACTTTTGTTAGGCGAGATACAGGATTGCCTTCCAGTACATCGGTTTCTTCAATACCACAGTAAGAATTGAGCAAAACCATCCTCAAAGCTAGTCAAAACTCAATGTGAAAGACATTTAAATGATGGATGTAGAGTGAAACGAAGTCGTCTAAGAAGTCTGTCTCTAACAAACTGGGGAAACTGGGGAAAATTCGTGCCATCCAATGTTGTGCTTCATTAGTTTAATTCTGACAGGAAAAGCTTTTACGATGGCCTTCGTTTTCGTCAGATTTAAACTGTCACATTGTTACTGCAAGTTAACTTCATTAAATTTAATAAACCAATCCGTTAAATAAGGAATGTCCGAATCCTACTTGATTAAATTATTTTTTCAAATTGGATCTTTCGCATACAAAAGCCACAAAAAGTGAGAAAAATCTTGTGCCAGGGACGCCCCTCGTTGCATCAACTGCATGGACGACCACTCTGCTTCCTCCAGAGATTGCCCTATTTTTAAAGATGAACGAATTATTCAGGAAATCTGAGTGAAGAAAAAGGTGTCTACCTTTGCTGCTCGTAAGTTATTCCCTAGTAGAAAACCCATTGTCTTCCCAGTGCGCAAATATAGCACTGTCCTCGCCTCTCCTCGACGTACTATGGAGGGAGCCATGCAGACTTGCGATCTCACCTTTAGTGCCACAGTCATCAGATAGTCAACCCGAAGATCGCTCGTTCCATCTCCCCACTATCACCCGCTCACTCTAAGACTCAATCTTCATCGGCTTCTGCTAAATCACAGGCCCGAAAATCGGACGCCACAACTCCCAAAAAATAGCCTACTGGTGAAAATTTTTTACATGCCCAGACCTCACAACCATCAACTCCTCCTTCATCTCAACATCCTGCTTCCAAAAAGGCTCATAAGAAACAGTTCCTCTCCTCCTCCACCATGGCGTGTCTCTTCTACAGCGCCACCCAGTGGTAGCTGCCTTCAGCTGTCTTCCGTGTCGCCAAGATGCACCACTGGTGGCTGGTCAACCAGCCGATCACTGACGGCAGCAGCTGCCCCCGAACAACCCATGGATCAGAATCTTCTGCCTCTGGCTGAATGCCATTCCACGCCATCGGCCACCGGCTCTCAGCGGTTGCTAAGTTGACGGCAATCATGGTGAGATTTTTCCTTTTTTCGTCCATCCTATGTAAAGTCTAAATTGGAATATCTGCAGAATTCGCTCCAATCAGGATGAACTGTCAATCCTCTTACGATCCTACTCCCGGGTCATTTTCTGTCTTCAGGAAACAAAGCTACGTCCCCATGATCTTCCCTCATTTCCAATCAGTCTGGTTTGATCTCCCCTGTGTTCCTGGTATTCCGGCACATGGGGAATTATGATTCTTCTCCACGATACTATCCATTATCACCCAACCGCCTTACAGAGTTCCTACCAAGCTGTCGCTGTAAATCTTTCCCTTTCTGGATTCACCTTCCCTCTTTGAACCATATACATTCCATCATCCACACCATCATCCATACCAATGGCAAGAGTCGATCTCCATCTCCTCGGTCAGTTCCCACCCCCCTATTTGCTGGTGGTAGACTTCAACGCCCACCACCTGCTTTCGGTATCTCCGCTTCCTTGTCCGAGAGGCTCCTTATTGATTGACCTCTTCCACTTAGCGGATCTTGTTTGCTTCAACAGTTGAGAACATAATTTTTGTCTACCTCCACGTTAACTTACTCTCATTTAGACATTTCGGTCGGTAGTGTTTGGCTAGCTCGGCGCTTTGAATGGTTCGCTCTTGCTGATAGACACTCGAGTGACCATTTTCCATGAGTCCTTCGATTACAGCCACAACTGTCATCTATGTGCCCAAGCCGATTGTACTCTGTTCTCCTTCCTAGCAACATTTAATGACAGTCAATTTCCTAGGACTGACGATCAGATCACTCACGTTATGGAAGCTATTCTTGCAGCCCAGGAACGTTCAAAACCTCATACCTTCCCTCTGCCCCAGCGTCTTTAGTGAATTAGTGGAACAAAGTATCCCGTAACGCAATACACGAGGGGAGACGTGCTCTTCGCGTTTTCCATCATCCTACGTTGGCCAACTGTGTCTGCTATAAGCAGTTACGTGTGCGATGGCGATGTAACAGCAAGAAAAGGTAGGATTTCTTCACCAGCTACTTCAATATCTTTACTCCCTCATCAGTTGTTTGGAAACGAATTCGACGAATATCCGGCACATCCAGTTTTTCCCCTCATGTGCAGGGTACCTTAGTTGACCCAGTCGAAATCTCTAACTCATTGGGTCGATACTTTGCTAAGATTTAGAGCTCTTTTAATTACCCAACAGCCTTTCTCCTGAAGAAACGGGTAGTGGAAGAGCGACCTCTTGATTTTTCTTCTCAAAATGGCGAAAGCTAGAATGCCGTTTTTTCTATGTGGGAACCCAGACATGCACTCTCCTCCTCGCTCTTCTGCACTGGGACTAGATGGCATCCATGTCCAAATGTTGCTGGATCTCTCATACCCTAGTCTGTGCTACCTGCTTCACCTTCATAATCGACTTTGGGTCTACAGTACCACTCCCAGAAGATGGCAGGAAGCTATGGTCATTCCTGTTTGGAAACCGGGAAAGGACAAACATCTCCACTCCGGCTATCACCGATTCTCACTCATGATTAGTGTTTGTAAGGTTTTTGGAGCATATCGTAAACTGCCGTTTAGGCTGGTGGCTGGAGTCTCAAAACTTTTTAACAACTTTTCGAAAGCATCGTTCCGCAGTTGGCCATCTTGTTGTTCTCTCCACTTCTTTCGTGAACAATTTTCTCAGGAAACTCCAAATGGTAGCTATATTTTTTGATCTGGAGAGGGCATACGATTCCTGTTGCAGGACAGTCATCCCCCGCATACTGTTCTCCTGGGGTTTTCGCGGTCGGCTACCCTTTTCATCCTTGAATTTATGACAGAGCGCACATTTAAGGTGCATTTGAACACTACTCTATCCCGTACTTTCTCCCAAGAAAACGGGAGTGCCCAAAGGCTCTGTGCTAAGTGTGGTACTGTGGTACTGTTTGCTCTTGCATTAAATACATTTATGGATTGTCTCCTTCCCGATGTTTTGGGCTCCCCATTTGTCGACGATTTTACAATCTTCTACAGCTCTCAATGGACAAGCCTTCTTGAACGATGCCTTCAAGGATGCCTCGATCGCCTCCACTTATGGAGAATCGAAACTGGCTTCAGATTTTCTCCCAGTAAGACCATCCATGTAAATTTTTGGCGTCGTATGGAGTTTTATCTGCCTTCCCTACATCTAGGCCCTGTTGACTTTACGTTCATGGACGTTGCCAAATTCTTGGGACTTAAGTTTGACAGAAAACTGTGCTGGCTTTTCCGCGTTTCATATGTTTTGGCTCGATGTCAGCAATCCCTCAACACCCTTCGTGTTCTGAGTGGTACCTTTTGGGGAGCGGACTGGGTGGTGCTCCTCTGCCTATATCGTGCCTTAGTGTGCTCGAAATTGGACTATGGAAGCATATTTTGCTTTTCTGCACGGTCGTCTATTCTTTAGTGTCTAGATTCTGTCCACCACTGTGGATTGCATTTAGCGTCTGGAACATTTTATCCTAAACCCCTGAAGAGCCTTTACGCTGGGATGGCTGAACCTCCATTGTCCAATCGACGACCTGTCGATCTGAGTCATTACGCTAGTCATCTGTCGTCCTTGCCTGGTCATTTGACCCATGCCTTTTTTTTTTTCTCCCCGTCTCCTTGGATTTAGGGTATCAGGCAGCTCTTCCTCTCTAACACCACTGGGAGTCCACTTCCGTCAACTGCTACACTCACTTTCCTTCCAATTTCTTGACAAATGGGGGTATGACACCACCTTGGCTTCGCCCCCCCCCCCCCCAACCAATCTTCTCTGTGACCTTTGAGGACAGTCCCCCCCCCCCCCCCCGCCCCCCTCTATCGTTTATCGTCGGGCTGCTCTATGCACACAAATGGAGGATTTATTTACACTGATGGCTCGAAGAACATCTTTAATGTCTATATTATTGACGACTCTTATATTAGATTTCGGCTTCCCGACTAGTGTTTGGTTTTTACCGTGGAGCGGAACTTTACGCTGTTCTCCAGACTGTCTAATATATCTGTAGCTGTCAGCGGATATAGTACATTATATGCTCGGATTCGCTCAGCTCTCTTCTCAACCTCCAAGGTCATTATCCCGTCCACCCTCTGGTCCACTGGATTCAGGACTGCCTCCACATGCTCCACTTGGGGGGGGGGGGGCATCTCTGTGGCATTCCTCTGGATTCCAGGGCATATATTAGTATACACGGAAACGAGGCAGCCAATATAGCAGCAAAGGCTGCTGTCTCTCTTCCTCTGCCCGCTGTTCACATGGTTCCCTTTGTTGATCTCCAGAGCGTTTTATGTCGTCGTGATGCTCTTTTGTCACACGCATTGGTCGACACTTCAGAAGAATAAATTACCGTACATAAAACCTTTTCCCTGTGCTTGGACATATTCCTCACGGCCTCATTGTCTGGTGGAGATAATTTTAACTAGACTCCTGATTGGGCACTGTCCTTTTAGCCATCAACATCTTTTAAGTGGCGATCCTCTGCCCGCTTTGTCCCCACTGCTCTCATTCGTGAATGATGAGACAACTTTTACTTCAGTGCCCTATTTTAATCCGCTATGAAGCCGTTTACAGCTATTGCCTGATATATCTTCCCTTTTAGCAGATGACGTGTCCTTGTGTTTGTAATTGTTAGTGAGATATCAGTCATTCGAAGATGTTTTCGGGGAAAACAACCCACCTTCAATAGCACTTGTCTAAGATTTTCTTTCATTTTTAGTTTCCCCCTTCTTGAGTTGTGCTCCAATTGCTGCTGATTTAAATTCCTATTTTCACCCTTTTCTAAGCCACAGAATGGGCGCTTATGACCATAGCTGTTTTGCGCCCTAAAACCTTAAAGAATGATAAAATTGGGATTGTCATCCAGCACCAAGACCCGCTGAGGCTTTCCTGTAAGAATTCCATATATTTGGAGGGATCACTCGAGGAAACAGACGGCAACACTACCCTGGGATCCAGGCTTAAACGTAACGTGTTAGCGTTCTTGTTTCAAGAGATATGCTATGAAATAAATGGATCTGAGATCGACAGTACACATAATGTTGGCATAACGCTAACCCTTAAAACATGTGTCGCTGCATCACTCACGGATTTGAATGGTTTAGAAAATGTGGGATGGTTCATAGATGATCCAAAGAATAGAATAGTTGCAGAGTACAAATGATTTACTGCATGCGTATCTCTAAAAATGCTTATGGGCTACTTTGAAGACATGAGGCAAATTATTATACATGCTAAACAGGAACTCATTGTGGTACGGAGTGCGACAGATAATAGCTCATACCTTCAAGGAGCTCAAGAGAAGAATATGATCACAATCAGCAAGATAATATGGTAGCGGTAGTGAGTGAGGGCCTATGTGTTGTGCTACTCTAGCTGGTGTGCGTAAAGGGCGAAGATACATTCGGAAACGATCTCAGATTGCCACGTGGAATGTGCCCAAGTTTTTTTTATTGTTGTGGCCAACAGTGAAGAAGCCGGCAATAATATAAATTTTGCGCAAGTTCACAAAACCTTACGGCATTTCCGAATCGGCTGTATTTCGTATTAACAGTGCAGTAACATCGTCAGAATCTCTAGACGTGTGCACGTGTTTTGATTCTCCAAGAAAGGGATATAAAGTAAAACGGAAATTTACAAAATCTGACGAGTGTAACAAAACCTTAATTTTTAGAACTGTACTTCGATACTACAACAGAGAAGAGTATCCGTCGGCTAAAGAAGTGCAGGGTGATGTCCGTGAAAAAATTAATTACTCTTGTTCAGAGAACTCCGTTCCTTGTCTTCTCCGCACACTTCGTTTTTGATTCAGGTGTTCTGACAGCCAAAAAATTTTAATGGAATGGAGAGACATTGTAGCAGCAAGAACGAAATTTTGTGTAAAATTCACTTATTGCGTGCTGAAGTCTTGTAGTGTACCTCGAAAAACCTTGATTTTCACAAAACCACATACAAAAATATATTTTACTCGACTTCAGTGGAAATATTGGCCTGAAAGTACCTACAGTTACTTTTTATAGCGTATATCGGCGATTTGGGAGATCAGTGCAGTGTCGAAGGATCAGAAAGAGGAGCAAATTAAAAATTTTCGCGAGGCAGGTAATATTCTGGACCGTATTAAGGCGAGCCTTGGAACTAAAATCCTGACGGCGGTATACAAGTACTCGCTCGTTGCCACGCACGACGTTTCTCGTAAATAAAATACGTTCGTACGTGACACAATTCTCTAATGATGTCTTGCATGTTACCAGAATTAATTTCATGGTTTTCTTAACAACTTTCTGGCTGGAAGTTTCTATAGGGTGCCGAGAACGCAAATTCGATCAGCGGAATTTTTCGTTAGGTACACAGGCGGAACAGTTTCACACTTCTTACGGTATTTTTTTCTTTTAATGTTGGAACAGTTTATTTCACGATAAAAGATGTATTACAGGCATCTATAAACTTTGAGATCTGTTCATATATTATTTTCAGTCCAAATATGTCAGTGGTTCTGTTTTGCCACGGGTTGAAGTAAAATATTTTTCTTCAAAATTTATTGTAACGTTAGTTTTTACTTTTCCTAGAAGCCGGCAAGAATTTTTTTGCAAAGTGCTCCATCATATTGTAAGCTACAAACAGAGACATCTAATATTTTTTTCCGAAATTTTGCAATCGTGTGAAATTATTGCTGACTGGCAAAGCTGTAGGGAGGTCAGATGACCTTGAGATGCTTGTTTTTTTGTGACGGCCGCTATAGGTGCTTTGTTTCGCAAAAGTGCGAAAAGAGTTTCAACACACGCGTAGTTACAAGTACATCTCATTATAACAGAAACAATTTAGGAAGAAAAATACTTATGTTCAAAATTACCTCACTCTTTAATATTTCGTAAATTAAAAATTTGTGTGTTGATACACTTGATTTTTTGATGATATCCGCCTGACTATAAATGTCACAAGGAACTCGAAACAGCTTTAAAACCGCAAACAAAACTAGGTGAACAGACAATGACAAAGATGAAGACCACGCAACCACCGCTGCGAAACATTTTATTGTTTTCTCTCAACTCATACGTTTTACCTCTTTGTTAAGACACCAGCTGCAGTTGACTTAATAATAGACAATTTTACATTATTTTTCATGTGACAAATTATTTAATATCTCTGCCTACAATTATTAACATTACATTCTTTTCCGAATATCGCATTTTTCATGTGTAAAACATGTTTATTTTTAATTGTTACCTCCTTTTATGTTTGACATTTTTCAGTTTTAAAGGACGTTAACACACACCCACATTTTCATCTGTTTCTCATTTCCGCCAGCCATGTTCAGTTTGCCCTCTTTTTTAATTAAAAGTCTACAATTTATACAGAAATTGCAAATTTATCTTGCATAAGCCATCAAGTCGGTCGTACCTGCATATTTTTCCTCACATTATTAAACTGCACATTTGCTGGAAGGACTTTCAAAATGAAACAAATACCTCATGTTTTTGTATCTAAAGATTTTATCAAATTTCAGAAAAGTACACACAACAGCCAACATCTTGAGAAGGCAAGCGTTTGATACAGTATTGAGTAATTCACTATCCACATGTGTATTATTCTATACTGATTTCTAACTGAGTCATTTAAATTTAAAAGTGCGGTAGCGGTTTTGCGAAAACAGCACAAGTATTAACTGTCTGCCAGTTTCTATTGGGACGTGTTTGCGCTTACAGGCAGCACTTTCACCGCCAATGTGTTTACTGGAACGAGGTGGAATGTTGCTGTCAGTTTGCCGCTAGCAGCCAGTGTTGGTTTAAATGGTTCAAATGGCTCTGAGCACTATGGGACTCAACATCTGTGGTCATCAGTCCCCTAGAACTTAGAACTATTTAAACCTAAGTAACCTAAGGACATCACACACATCCATGCCCGAGGCAGGATTCGAACCTGCGACCGTAGCGGTCACGCGGCTCCAGATTGACGCGCCTAGAACCGCACGGCCACACTGACCGGCCCAGTGTTGGTGATAAGGCCGGTGGGATTTGGTGTTTGCAGGCGAGCTGCACGGAGGTGCGTGTGCTGTCGATGGTGCAGCACCCGCTGGTCGTGCGCTACCTGGACAGCGTGGTGCAGGAGGACGCGCTGCACATTGTCATGGAGTACCTGCCGGGGGGCACGCTACGGGACTTCCTGCGAGCGCGCGACGGCCGCCTGCTGCCGCAGCAGGTACCGCACTCGGCACCTACATCTCTGCTCTAATATATATATATATATATATACTAAGATGGTATCTGTTCTTTCGGACATGTCCGAAAGAACAGGTACCATGTTAGTATATATATATGTAAGGCTCACCGGCCACTTTACCATCTTCTTCTGTGCGAATGCACAAACAGCGCCCGAACTCTTACGGGAATCGGCAACGTTCCGCGAGTAATGAGTATAATGGGCGGGGGCATTACGAATGTAGTGCGGGACAAAACGTTGAGAATGTGGGTTTCGCGGGAGGCGTGCCAGAGATAAATTCCTGCAGTCGCGCTATCCTCTGTCCCCTCGGTGGCTCAGATGGATAGAGCGTCTGCCATGTAAGCAGGAGATCCCGGGTTCGGGTCCCGGTCGGGGCACACATTTTCATCTGTCCCCGTTGACGTAAGCAACGCCTGTAAGCAGCGAAGGGTGTTCATTTCATTGTAATTTCATTCTGCTTTGCAAATCACTGTAAACTGCGTGGCAGGGGTAACTTCCTACTTATTAGGGCTTCTTCCTGTACCAGGTGTGCGAAGGGTGTCTTATAAGCAATGCAACACCTTTTTTTCTGAAAGCAAGTGTGTTTTATTCAGGATCCCGGTACACCGTATTATTACCCACCATTTTGGCTATAAAACTCTGCTTTTCACTATAATCTCTATTAAATGCGATGGCCTTACGCCACCTTATTGGGAAGGCCTGTATGCCTGCACGGTACCACTCCAACAGTCGAAATGGGAGCCGACGCCTTGCTACGTCGATAACCGACCCATCATCCACGTACTACTTCCTGTGGAGAGCATCCTTCTTTGGGCCGACCAGATGGAAGTCGAAAGTGTGAGGTCTGGGCTGTAGGGTGGGTGAGAAAGACCAGTCCACTGAAGATTTGTGAGCTGCACTTAGGTGCACAAACTTGAGGCATTGCAGTATCATGAAGAAGGAAAAGTTCGTTTGCATTTTTGTAGCGATGAACACATTGAAAGTGTTTCGTCAGTTTCCTGATGGCGGCGTAAACACTTAAGAATTGATCTTTGCACCGTGAGAGAGGATGTGAAACGGAAGAACTCCTTGAGAGTCCCACAAGACCATCGCCATGACTTTACAGGCCGATGTTGCAGCTTTGAACTTTTTCCTTGGAGGAGAGATGGTGTGGCATCACTTCCTGGATTGCCATTTTGTTTCCAGTTTGAAGTGATAAACCCGTGTTTGGCAAAAAATTGTCACAATCAATGACATAATGTGCAAGCAATTCTGCACAGATGGTCCTTCGTTGATTTTTTTTTTTTTTTTTTCCGTCTTCTGCTGGGTGGCAAGGAACCCAATGGGCACACGTCTTTGAGTACCCTAACTGATGGACGAGTGTGTCGGCACCATAGTATGTGCAGAATATTGTGGGCTGTTGATACACAGGCGGTAGTCCATGTGTGGGGTGGTGGTGGTGGTGGTGGTGGTGGTGGGCCAAGTGCTGTAGGGGAAATGCTGAGTGCTGGAGGGGAAGTGCCGTTCTGAACTAAAGCTTACACTCACATTTTATGTATATATTAAGTGGGGGCCCTTTGTGCCCACATTTGCGTGGTGACCATTCAGAGTGATCTGTCACCTCTTCTTTACTTAGTATATAAGAATAATTTCGCCGAAAACGCGCCGATTTATTTTTGCCTGGTTTGTTAACCATTTGTGACTTCCACAGAAGTGGAGAATTTTGAGTAAAACCTAAACATTTCTTGTCGTTTTAAAATTTTCTTCTTTTCCAAAACTCAGCAGACCTTACACAGTCTCACCTGCTGCACAAGCGCAACTGCAGAGAATTCTGATACAGTGGTTTAAGTTTGTTGAGTGAGGAACTGAGGAAAAGTTAGGTCAGCATCTTATGAAAAAGGGCATTTTTGGTACAAAATAAATGTGTAATGAATCCACTGATGTAGTTCCAAAACCCATAGAATTTCTCATTTCAGTAGCTATCGATGGCCCTTAAAAATAACATTCTTCGGAAAGTCTGTAGTTGTTGGAATACATGACAGATAATGAAGTTTTGGATAATAACCATACGGCAGAATACTCTCCTCTTTGGTGTGCTATCAGTTGCCAAATTCTCATTTTGATTTCTCAAACTGTTCATGAAGTGTGAGGATATTTCACTCTGACTTTATCGCTGGCGCAGTGTGATCGCAAATAAGTGCGCTGCGTAAGATCAATTTTCTCGATATTGGCGACAGACCTCCACCCAAGTCTAAAGAAAAGTTCAATATTTTAGCTAAATTCTGTACGCAGTAACATATGTAATACGTACCTAAAGCAAAATCATAGCGACCCCTATTTTTCATTGCAAACTTTATCGAATTTCGCGCAATGTCTTACTTCCACGCAAATATCACAATAACTATAAGAATTAACGAAATGATGGACACATCGTAATGAACCTGACACATAAAGCTACAAGTATAACAAAAAGGAACTTTTTTTACCAAATAGTTTCTGTAAAATCATTTGAGAAAGATTGCAGCGCGTGCGCGTCGATTCTGTCATTGTCGACCGGCCGAAAGGTGGCTACTGAAAAAACTAATGAACTCGTCCAGCACTTTAGACGAAAACTGGTCACTGCGGATCGGCCACCGTATCGTGCGTGACCATACCAACACAACAGACACATCCATTTGTGCAGTGAGGTATCTTTGACTGTCAATCACATTGAACGGGAGTGTCAGCACATTAGCACATTCCAACAGTGCAAGAGTTCCAGCTGTGTGCAGCCAGCTGGCACACAGCTCAGATTGGTTTATGTGACCTATCAGATATTGATAGATACCTCGTCCAATGACTCACTTTGCTTTTGTTTACTGCCAGGTCTCTGTAAATATTCTGCAAGTGCCTATGAACACGTGCGATCCTCTGATTTTTCCCACCAAAAGGAATTCGATGAAACCTCTTGCTTGGAACGCATCTCTCTTCCACACACTATTTTGAAGGCTACACGTAGCGCCACCACCTATGATGCAAAACTATAGCGGCTGAAGTGGGAATATTCCACAACATCCCACAACAAATTTCGGATTCTTTTCAACCTCAATTGGCCGAGAAAAAGAAGTGTTGCACTGCATATTGAACGCCTAGATTCTTCACTTAAAAGCTGGTCCTCGAAACTTTGCAATTAGGCTTTCACAGGATAGTTTATATCTATCTAAATGTCTCTCCCAGTTCAGTTTCTCCAGCATCTCTACGACTCTCTCCCACGGCTCAAACAAACTATTGAAAATTCGTGCTGCCCTTCCCTGTATTTGTTCAGTATCACATTTTAGTCTTACTTGATGCAAGCCCCACAGTCATGGGTAGTATTCTAGAATGGGCTGCACGAGTTTTTGTAAGCTCTCTCTCTTGTAGGCTGATTGCATTTCTCAAATATCTCACTAATGAAACGAAGTCTGTTATCTACTTTACCTACAAATGAGCCTATGTGATAGTTCTATTTCATAACCCTACAAATTGTTGCAGCGAAGTATTTGTATGAGAAGATTGATTCCAATTGGACCCATTGTTATTGCAGTCACAGCTACTCAGTCTGCACCTTCTGTCCACTCAGACCTTCGCCCAGCTTCCAGTTGGCCATTAGCACAAAGTACTTCCATTTCACTCTTCCTCCTCCAACTTTCATCAGATCAGGCACTTGAAGACTGTCCTTTACGTCTATACCATTACTCCATGATCTGTCAAGGAAATTAAGAATATAATTAAATTCCTCAAAACCAAAAACTCTTGTGGAAATGATAATATTGCATGTAAAGTACTAGTCATAGGCTTTAGGATTAGAGACCACTGACCAAAACCCAAAAGCATTGATTTAATAGAAACATACAAAAAGAAGAAAGACTTGCTAGCTTTTGGAGTTATCCTGTGATGGGCTAGAGTAAAAGGCACACACATGTGTCCTTGCCCCAACATGGTGCCAGCTAGACTAATAGTGCTAACGCTATTTTGCAGCAAGTGGACTGGTTTGGCGAGGGTAGTGCGGGTGGGATGGGTAGAGTGAGAGGGAGCAGAAAGAGGGACTGGCAGTGGATGGCTAATGGCTGGGAGGGAGGTAGCTGGTTTGGTGGTAGCTGGTTTGGTGGCTAGGAATGTGGGAGTGAGGGGTGTCAGGTATATGGGATAGCACAGTTGTAGTGGCCAGTCGGAAGTGGCACACACTGAAGGTGTCAGTGGGACGTGAGTTGGGAGTGCATGACAGGATGGAGGAAGGTGAAGATGTTGGGTGGAAAGTCCAGGAACTGCAGGTTACCTGAGATCGAGGCCAGGCTGACAATGGGAGCAGAGGACGAATTATAAGGATAAGTCCCATCTACGTAGTTTGGTGAAGCTGTCGGACGGAAGGATTCAGTTGACTTCGGTTGTGAGGTTGCCATTGAAATTGAGAACTTTGTGTTCTGCTGCATGTTGTGCCACAGGGTGGTCAAGAACCTCTGACCACTTGGCGGCATGTTTCGTTTAAGGAGTGGCTTGACACCCTTCCTGTAGCCATCCCGTTACCCCAACTGGGTGTGTGTGTATAGTGTTGTTAATGTGAAATTGAGGGAAAGTTTTCTAAATGTTTGAAAGTTGTGTAACTGAAGCAGGACTTGCGGACCAGCTTGGTACTCATATAGTGGAATGTGGGAAACCACCTAGAAACCACATCAAGTCTGTCTGGCAACAGAGACCCTCATCATTAGTCCACCAGGAGGATTAGATTTATGATCAGTGCACATCTCCATCCTGGAAATGGTGCTTTAATATGCATGGCTATCTGGGCAGATAGAGATCAGTTTAGCTCATGCTATAGGCAGTATGAATATTGGCCATGTTACCCATATTAGTGTCCTAGGGAGAAAAATTCAAGATACCTGTGGGACTGTTGACACTGGGTTTAGCAGTATGTTAATGAGTCAGTAGCTCAGTGGATAGGATGCCAAACGAATAGACCAAATGTGCAGGAATCAATCCCTTTGACTTGTCTTTTCAGTGATGCCAATGTATACTTGAGTGGTTTCTAAGCTTGATGCACTTATGCCTGGATGTTTCAAGCAGCCTACTTGCAAAGTGGCCCAATGAGCTCACCTGTGGAGCACTAGTTCCTATTCAATCCCAGCTGTGGCCAGTCACTGCTGGCTGGCAGAGATTTGGCACAAATATCAATAAGGCTCATCTCTTAAATTAGAGTGGATTAGGTTAGATTAGATCCAGTTTTTGATCTATAGCTGCAAAAATGAGAAGATTATGATAGGTGTGGAACTTGTCAGAAAGCATAACATAAAAAAGTAAAACATTTGAATATGATACTCACTTCCCTGACCATTTTTCAGAAGTATGTTAGGATATGTGAATACATTACAGTAAACTGGAACTGGTAGTATTTACAAAATTAATACACTGTTGGAACAAAACACTAATAATAATAATAATAATAATAATAATAATAATAATAATAATAATAATAATAATAATAATAATAATAATAGTAAACCCATGGAGGCCCGGGAAAAGAATAGGTCTCCGGTATGTTCTGCCAGTCGTAAAAGGTGACGAAAAGAACAAACCACTAATAGGGCTAACCCCCCTTTTAGTGTGATAAGTTGGTTCAGGACAGAACTAAAGAAGCCTCGGACAAGTGCCATCATGGTCGGGGACGACATTTGAACCCTATGCCCGCCCACAATGATAACAACACTGCTAGCCAACTGGAAAATGATTTAAATCCAAATAGAGGTGTTTTGCAGGATATGCTTCCTGCAACCACCCTAGAAGGAAAACAAAGACAGAGGATGAGATGGTCAGATGAAGTTAATCGACACCTCATGTACTGTTATTACCAAGCAACAAACCTAGGAACCAACACAACTGGATACAGATCACAAGTATACACAGCATTTATTATCAGATACCCAGAATTAAAATTTTTAACAGAACAACGACTAGCTGATCAGATCCGTGTAATAATCAAAAATAACAGGATACCCCAGTCAGAATTAGAAAACATCAAACAAAAAGTACAACAAATATTGGAACAAAATAATGTGCAATCAGAAGAAGAAGAAAATACAGTAATGGACTCGAACATCCCAGAGCAAACAAACAAAGAACAACACACATCAATTAAACAATCAGAGGAAAACAAAATCTTAAGACAGCCAACAGAACAAGCACAAACAGAACACGAAGTGACACACATGTTAGATATAGAAGAAAAAATTCAGCTGACATATATAGAATACAAAGACACAAATGCAGACATTAGACCATTCTTGCATAGACCGCCAAATAACCCACAAGTAGAAACAACAATAAAAACTATCAACACAATCGTACACAACAAAATAAATGAAAACACAACTACGGAAGAGTTACAACTACTGGTTTATATAGGAGCACTCACTACACTAAATATACACACTAGGCAGAGATCAGAACCAACCAACACACAGAAGAAACCCACAAAACCAGCATGGCAACACAGGCTACAAATCAGAATAGAAAAACTGAGAAGACATCGGACAGCTAACACAATTTATAAGAAATGAAATGTCAGAAAAAAAACGAAAAAGGTTAGGTAAAATCTCACAAGAAGTGATAGAGCAATTAGATGAAAAGAAGCAGAAATTACAAGCATTGGCCAAACGACTTAGAAGATACAGAAAAAGTGAAAATAGATGGAAACAAAACCAAACATTCAACACAAACCGAAAGAAATTTTCCCAGACAATAGATAACACACACATTAAAATAGAAAATCCACCAAACATAACAGACATGGAACACTTCTGGAGCAACATATAGTCAAACCCGGTACAACATAACAGGCATGCACGGTGGATACAAGCAGAAACAGATACATACAAGATGATACCACAAATGCCTGAAGTGATAATTTTGCAACATGAAGTCACCCAAGCAATTAATTCTACTCACAATTGGAAAGCCCCTGGAAAAGATAAAATAGCAAATTTCTGGCTAGAGAAGTTCACCTCAACATATTCACATCTAACTAAATTATTTAACAGTTACATTGCAGACCCATACACAGTCCCTGATACACTTACACATGGAATAACTTATCTGAAACCTAAAGATCAAGCAGACACAGCAAACCCAGCAAAATATCGTCCCATAACATGCCTACCAACAATATACAAAATATTAACTTCAGTCATTACACAGAAATTAATGGCACATACAACACAGAACAAAATTATAAATGAAGAACAAAAAGGCTGCTGCAAAGGAGCATGAGGATGTAAAGAGCAACTGATAATAGATGCAGAGGTGACACATCAAGCTAAAACTAAACAAAGGTTGCTACACAATGCATACATTGATTACCAAAATGCTTTTGATAGTGTACCCCACTCATGGTTACTACAAATATTGGAAATATACAAAGTAGATGCTAAATTGATACGGTTCCTAAACATAGTAATGAAAAATTGGAAAACCACACTTAATATCCAAACAAATTCAAATAATATCACATCACAGCCAATACAGATTAAGTGTGGAATATACCAAGGAGACTCATTAAGTCCTTTCTGGTTCTGCCTTGCTTTGAACCCACTATCCAACATGCTAAATAATACAAATTATGGATATAATATTACTGGAACATACCAACACAAAATCACTCATTTGCTATACATGGATGATCTAAAACTACTGGCAGCAACAAATCAACAACTCAACCAATTACTAAAGATAACAGAAGTATTCAGCAATGATATAAATATGGCTTTTGGAACAGACAACTGTAAGAAAAATAGCATAGTCAAGGGAAAACACACTAAACAGGAAGATTACATATTGGATAACCACAGCGACTGCATAGAAGCAATCGAAAAAACGGATGCCTATAAATATTTAGGATACAGACAAAAAATAGGAATAGATAATACAAATATTAAAGAAGAACTAAAAGAAAAATATAGACAGAGACTAACAAAAATACTGAAAACAGAACTGACAGCAAGAAACAAGACAAAAGCTATAAATACTTACGCTATACCAATATTGACCTACTCATTTGGAGTAGTGAAATGGAGTAACACAGACCTAGAAGCACTCAATACACTTACACGATCACAATGCCACAAATATAGAATACATCACATACATTCAGCAACTGAAAGATTCACATTAAGCGGAAAGGAAGGAGGAAGGGGATTTATCGACATAAAAAACCTACATTATGGACAGGTAGACAATTTAAGATAATTCTTTATAGAACGAGCAGAAACTAGCAAAATACACAAAGCAATCACTCATATCAATACATCGGCTACACCACTGCAATTTCATAACCACTTCTACAACCCTTTAGATCACATAACATCAACAGATACGAAGAAAGTAAATTGGAAAAAGAAAACGCTACATTGCAAGCACCTGTATCATCTAACACAGCCACACATCGATCTAGACGCATCCAACACATGGCTAAGAAAAGGCAATATATACAGTGAGACGGAAGGATTCATGATTGCAATACAGGATCAAACAATAAACACCAGATCTTACAGCAAGCATATTATTAAAGATCCCAATACCACAACAGATAAATGCAGACTTTGCAAACAACAAATAGAAACAGTAGATCACATCATAAGTGGGTGTACAACACTAGCAAATACAGAATACCCCAGAAGACATGACAATGACAATGTAGCAAAAATAATACATCAACAGCTTGCCTTACAACATAAACTTATAAAATAACACGTTCCCACATACAAGTATACACCACAAAATGTACTGGAGGATGGTGAATACAAATTATACTGGAACAGAACAATTGTTGTTGTTGTTGTTGTTGTTGTTGTTGTTGTTGTGGTCTTCATTCCTGGGACTGGTTTGATGCAGCTCTCCATGCTACTCTATCCTGTGCAAGCTTCTTCATCTCCCAGTACCTACTGCAACCTACATCCTTCTGAATCTGCTTAGTGTATTCATCTCTTGGTCTCCCTCTACGATTTTTACCCTCCACGCTGCCCTCCAATACTAAATTGGTGATCCCTTGATGCCTCACAACATGTCCTACCAACCGATCCCTTCTTCTGGTCAAGTTGCGCCACAAACTTCTCTTCTCCCCAATCCTATTCAATACTTCCTCATTAGTTATGTGATCTACCCATCTAATCTTCAGAATTCTTCTGTAGCACCACATTTCGAAAGCTTCTATTCTCTTCTTGTCCAAACTGGTTATCGTCCATGTTTCACTTCCATACATGGCTACACTCCATACAAATATTTTCAGAAACGACTTCCTGACACTTAAATCTATACTCGATGTTAACAAATTTTTCTTCTTCAGAAACGATTTCCTTGCCATTGCCAATCTACATTTTATATCCTCTCTACTTCGACCATCATCAGTTTTTTTTTCTCCCTAAATAGCAAAATTCCTTTACTACTTTAAGTGTCTCATTTCCTAATCTAATTCCCTCAGCATCACCCGATTTGACTACATTCCATTATCCTTGTTTTGCTTTTATTGATGTTCATCTTATATCCTCCTTTCAAGACACTGTCCATTCCATTCAACTGCTCTTCCAAGTCCTTTGCTGTCTCTGACAGAATTACAATGTCATCGGCGAACCTCAAAGTTTTTACTTCTTCTCCATGAATTTTGTTTCCTTTACTGCTTGCTCAATATACAGATTGAATAACATCGGGGACAGGCTACAACCCTCACTCACTCCTTTCCCAACCACTGCTTCCCTTTCATGCCCCTCGACTCTTATAACTGCCATCTGGTTTCTGTACAAATTGTAAATAGCCTTTCGCTCCCTGTATTTTACCCCTGCCACCTTCAGAATTTGAAAGAGAGTATTCCAGTTAACATTGTCAAAAGCTTTCTCTAAGTCTACAAATGCTAGAAACGTAGGTTTGCCTTTTCTTAATCTTTCTTCTAAGCTAAGTCGTAAGGTTAGTATTGCCTCACGTGTACCAACATTTCTACGGAATCCAAACTGATCTTCCCCGAGGTCCGCTTCTACCAGTTTTTCCATTCGTCTGTAAAGAATTCGCGTTAGTATTTTGCAGCTGTGACTTATTAAACTGATAGTTCGGTAATTTTCACATCTGTCAACACCTGCTTTCCTTGGGATTGGAATTATTATATTCTTCTTGAAGTCTGGGGGTATTTCACCTGTCTCATACATCTTGCTCACCAGATGGTAGAGTTTTGTCATGACTGGCTCTCCCAAGGCCATCAGTAGTTCTAATGGAATGTTGTCTATTCCCGGGGCCTTGTTTCAACTCAGAACCATTATAACAGATAAAACACCACCACATAACAAACCTGACATCATACTCACCAATAAAAAGAAGAAATTAATCTAACTAATCGAAATATCCATAACCAATACAACAAATATACAAAAGAAAACAGGAGAAAAAATTGAAAAATACATGCAACTGGCTGAGGAAGTAAAGGACATGTGGCATCAGGATAAAGTTGACATTATACCAATTATACTATCAACTACAGGAGTCATACCGCACAATATCCACCAGTACATCAATGCAATACAGCTACATCCAAACTTATGTATACAACTACAGAAATCTGTAATTATTGATACATGTTCAATTACCCGAAAGTTCCTAAATGCAATATAACATATACCATACAGTTAAAAGGAAGTCACGCTTGATCAAGGTCCGCGTCACTTTCCATTTTTGACCAGACATAACGTCTGAGAAAAGAAAGAAATAATAATAATGAAACATAAATAATAAATTTGTCATACGCAAAATACCTAATCTTGCTAATCTTGACTGTTGTGACAGCATTTGGTCAAGTGCTGGTAAAAATGAAATCTAACACACACTTTAATTAAGCTGGTCTTACAGTCCCTGTTAAGAGATTCATGTGTAGAGTAGGAAGAGATGTCTATCAGAGAGTCTTTGAAATTTCTATTCTCCCAGTCATATCTGAAATATTTGTAAAACTTGTTGCCCAAATCCAAAAATTCATTGCAAAATATTCTATTATTCTAAACAATCAGTTTGGTTCTCAACATGGAAAAAATGCCATAGATGCAGTGGACAGTTTCATTGAGAAAATAAGTACATAATTATACAAGAACAATGAGATAGCGGGAATTTTCCGTGACCACACAAAGGAGTTTGATTTTATAAACTATGCATTTCTTATTTACAAACTTGAAAAGTATGGCATTAGTGGCAGTGCTCTACAACAACTTAAATTCTGCTTATCAGACAGAAAGCAAAGAGTTAGCATATCCTTCAATGGTGCAAATTATTTTTCTGACTGGAAAATATATCTCGGGGTATTCTGTAAGGTTGCATATTAGGCCTATACCTGTTTCTGTTCTATGTTAATGACTTACCAGTAAATATCACCTCCCTGTCAGTTCTGTTTGTAGATGATACTTCTGTCTTAGCTGAAAATCAGAGGAGTACCCTCAGTACATTATGAACTTGGTTTCAGCTAAACTTGTTGAATCTAAATGTATCTAAGACTCGCATGATGCAATTCAAAACCAAAGTCAAAATGTGAGTAGATTAAGATCGTTCACAACAACCAAGAAATAGAAGAAGTTGACTCAGTCAAATTCGTAAGTGACTCTAGGTCTTAATATAGATAGTTCTTATTCCCAGTATTGATACTATGTATTGAGCTATAAGATGACAGTAGAGACATATTATTTGCAAATAAATTTCATTAAGGAATAAATATACTGAGAAGCAGTGTTTGGAATACCCAGTTTTTTGAACAGGTTTCTACATGATTATTTTGAATTTACACCACAAATGAGTCTTATTACATGCTTTTGCACACTAAAAACTTTGGCTTGGGTTGACAAGTTACCCCAAAATATAATCCCATATGACATAATAAAATGAAAGTAAGCAAAATATGCAATTTTTTTGGATGTAATTGTATGTTATTAATGTAGTTTTTCGCATTTTGTGCACCATCATGTATCCTTGCTCCTTCCATCCGCATCAATACAGAAAAGTTTCCTTATCCCTAACCAGAACACAGTCCCACTTACTGTTCCTGCATTGTTGCTTGGCTCATGGAATCTCTCCCCCCCCCCCCCCCCTTCAAATGGCCTTCCCATCAAATCACCCATCTCTGGCTGCCACAATGACCTCCTTCCACAATGACCTCCATCTGTTCAGATTCTGCCAATCCTTAGTCCTGAAAAACCATATCAACCAAGCCCAAACCTCCACCTGTAAAATTCTCCTGCTATGCAATCCGAAATTCCTGGAACCCATAACACTCACTAAAACTCTTGCCGTCCAGGAACTAGAGCAACATTCACACCACCACCTTGATAAAATCTCCACCCTTCTCACTTCCTACTTCCGCTTTGAAGTAGCACTGTCCACTGGCTTTTCACATCCCCTCATAGCTGACAAACCTTGTCTCGCAGACCTGCTACATTTACCCCACCCTCCAAAACTCCCTCCCACCACCACTCAAAATCCAGAACCTGAACAGACCTCCACCAGAAGTCTTAGTCCCACAGAAATATCAGTCCTATCCAAAGGCTTCACTTTTTGCCCTACTCCCAAATTCAATCATGCAGTGTGTGTTAAAGAGCACCTCTTCTTCTCCCAGTCTCTACTAATCAGACACAACCAAAGACCAATGTTTAACCCTGTCTAACTCAGTTCACTCCTCCATTCAAGTGTGATCAACCCCCACTGCCCCTAATCACCCTCTGTTCACTTCACAGAATTTCTTAACCTCAAACCTTGCCTCATGATCATTCCCCAAATCCCTCAACATGTAAACTAGCCTTACATCCACAGAAAGAACAGCAGTCCACCACCTAAAAACTAATCCCAACCTCATAATCCTACTTGCGGACAAAGTCTCCACCATCACATCTGCAGTGACAAGCGGTCCCTCTCAAAATATACCGAGGGTCTCACTGAGGCCTTCACAGACTGTAATTATCCTCCCAACTTTGTATGAAAACAAATCTCCCAGGCCTTATCTTTCCAGTCTCCCACAAACTCCCATAGTCTCACTGTCTAGCCACAGAGGAGCATTCCCCTCGCAACTCAGTACCATCCAGGACTGGAGCAACTGAATTACATTCTTTGTCAGGGTTTTGACTACCTCTCATCATCATTTCCTGATTCGAAAAATGTCCTGCCCACTATCCTTCCCACCCCTCCCACAGTGGTATTCTGCTGTCCACCAAACCTACACAATATGCTCATCCATCCCTACACAACCTCTGCCCCCAACCCCTTACTTCATGGCTCATATCCCTGTAACAGACCAAAATGCAAGACCTATCCCATACATCCTCCCACCACTACCTACTCCAGTCTGGCCACAAACATCTCACCTATCCCATTAAAGGCAGGGCTACCTGTGAAACCAGTCATGTAATCTCCGAGGTAAACTGCAACCACTGTGCTGCATTCTTTGTGGGCATGACAACCAACAACCTGTCTGCCCACGTGAATGGTCACTGAAAAGCTGTTGCCAAGAAATAAGTGGACCACTTGTTTGTTATGAGTATTTGTATCTCCCACATCTGACATCATTCAGCCTGCAAATATAGACTTAGACACTTCAGCAATTCTGTGATATGCTCTTCCCAACAGAATTTATTATAGAGTTGTAATCCCAAAAATTTAACACTGTCAATGTCTTCTATCTGCATGTCATCATATGGTACACATATGCTGGAAGGAAATCTCTTACAGGTTCTGAACTGCATATAGTGGGTCTTTCCAAAAAAGACAGTGAATTAGCTTTAAGCCATTTATTAATGTCAGGTAGTTTGATAAGCAGCCATATTGCAATGTTCACATATTTTGCAAACAAAACAATCTTAACATCTGTCAATGCAACAGGCAAGAGGTCATTAATGTACACAAGAAAAAGTGTGAACTCAAGATGGAACTTCGAGGAACAGTACATGTAATTAATTCCCAATTTGAAGAAGACTGATTGTGTACTCCACAGATATTTCATGATAACACCCTGTGTTTCCTGTTAGTTAGATAGGACTCAAACCCTTTTGCAGCACTGCCAATGACACTGTAATGTTGTAATTTACATAAGAGAATGCTGTGATTCACATAGTCAAAGGCTTTTGACAGGTCACAGAAAATGCCGGTAGCTTCTGGTTTATTATCTATTGAATTAAGTATATTTTCACTGTATATGTAAATAACCTTCTCTATATCAGTATCCTTGGGCTTACTGGCCTATCTGCCACAAAAAGTTCACTTCTGCTCTCTGTTCAAGATGCTGAGGCCCCGAGCAGTTCAATTACAGACAATCACCTACCAGTGAGTTGAAGGGTATTTTGTTCTGGCAATGCTGTGCCAGGCAGCCATTGTAATCCATGAACACTCAACCATCACTGCAACTGATCAGAGGCACATCCAAAGCTCACCACCTTGCTTGATGGCACTTCAGATACCTTCAGGAGAATTGAAATCACTTGACATAAAGGTCATACAAATGGATCCACATGACCAGACAGTGTGTTCCTTTGCTAGCACCCAGTGAGTTGGCACAGTAGTAGGAAATTGGGCTCATATTTCAGAGGATGGTAGCTCAAATCTCATCCAGCCATAAAGATTTTTGGGTTTTCTATGATTTCTTTAAATTTCTTAAAGTGAATTAAAGGATGGTTACCTCAAAAGGCCATGACCAATTTCCTACCCTGTCCTTATCTAATCAGAGCTTGTGATCCATTTCTAATGAACTTGTCTTCAAAGGGACATTAAACACTTTTTTTTTAGTTCTTTTATCTTCCTTGTATGAGAGACAATGACAAGCATTTCATCCCTTGTAAACATCCTGCATACCTGAACATTTCCACCATCTGCCTGAATATTGGCCATTGAAAAGTGATACACAAAGCATTGTGTTGCTCTCAAGTTACTCATACCCTACCATTGGCTTTTACCAACATGTAACAGAAGTAATAACTGGTGTTCCCCAAGGAAGTGTTACAGGCCCTCTATTGTTCCTGATCTATATTAATGACATATGAGTCAATCTGAGTAGCTGTCTTAGATTGCTTGCAGATGATGCTGTCATTTACCATCTTGTAAAGTCATCAGATGATCAAAAAGACTTGCAAAATGATTTAGATAAAGTATCTGTATGGTGCAAAAAGTGGCAATTGACCCTGAATAAGGAAAAGTGTGAAGTTATTCACATGAGTACTAAAAGAAATCAGCTAAATTTCAATTGCGCAATAAGCCACACAAATCTGGAGGCTGTAAATTCAACTAAATACTTAGGGAATACATTTACAAATAACCTAAATTGGAACGATCACACAGATAATATTGTGGGTAGAGCAAACCAAAGTCTGCGATTCATTGGCAGAACACTTAGAAGGTGCAACAGGTCTACTAAAGAGACTGCTTACACCACACTTGTCCACCCTATTCTGGAGTATTACTGTAAAGTGTGGGATCCGCATTAGGTGGGACTGATGGATGACTTCAAAAAAGAAGGGCAGCTTGTTTTGTATTATCGTGAAATAGGTGAGATAGTGTCACAGACATAATACGTAAATTGGAGTGACAATAATTAAAACAAAGGTGTTTTTCGTTGCGATGGGATCTTCTCATGAAATTTCAATCACCAGTTTTCTCCTCCAATTGTGAAAACATTCTGTTGACACCCACCTACATAGGGAGAAATGATCATCAGGATAAAATAAGAGAAAACAGGACTTGCACAGAAAAATTTAAGTGCTCGTTTTTACCGCATGCCAGTAGAAAGACAGCTTGAAGATAGTTCATTGAACCCTCTGCCATGCACTTTATTGTGAATAGCAGAGTAATCACATAGATGTAGATGTATCAGTCCAGGGAACCTTTTTCCTGTGTCCTGGTCCAGTGTCAGTGTGACCTGCAACATACAGACCCACACATCTCATAGGCTTCTTTCTATTCCTGCTGTCTACACTCTTGATTTGACATGCAGATTATCCTCTGCTGAATATTCAGTCACCAGGCATTATTTCTGATACTATTTGTTTAATGCAGATTCCAACAGAGTACCTTAATGTTAAGTATTAACAGATCCCCAACAGTCTCTAATTGAGCAACATGTACCCTATCAAATAGTGTCTAACCCTGCTATTTATTGAAAAAGTATGGAACCTTCTATGCTACTTCAGTTGTAATGAAACACTCATTTCTGGGTTTATGACCGACAACAGAAATAAAGAATTAGACCACTAAAAAAGTTACCTGATCTGGACACTACTTTGATGTGGCCCAGAAAAAGACACATTAATCGTATTCCAAGGTTCTTGCATTATTGCAGGTATTCCAGATTTGTAAGAGTTCTCAGTACACATTTTTCTCTATAAGATGGTAAGACTGTTTCCTTAAATATTTCTGATGTCAAAATATTGTTAAATTTCTTGTGTTAATTTAGACACTGCTTATGAATTTCATGCAACAGAAATTAAGCTCAACAGCCAAATCTTGTTCCAAATTTTGTTCCCTTGTTATTTTGGTTAAATAAATTTCGCATCCTACGAACCTGGTCCATGTGTTACATCTGTTGGTTTTCAGGATGTTGTGACTTGGGCATCACAGTTGGTGCTGGCACTCTACCACATCCACTCACTCAACGTCCTGCACCGTGACATCACATCCAGCAATATATTGCTAACTGCAAATCACAGGTGCCTCAAGATTGGTGACTTTGGCATTTCGAAGATTCTTGCCAGGTATTCTGACAAGTCTCTTCCTAATCCACAACCTTTTTTACAAATCTGATTATTGATACCAATGAAGGTTATCTGTTTCTTCCTGGAGACTTGTAATAATAGGTAGAAAGTTAATTGTAAAATCTGTACATTTTAGCAGAAAAATCTAGTTATATACACTTTTAATTCACTTTCTCAGTAAAATCTCTCTTAGTCATGTACGCTTTTGTTATACATGAGAGAGCAATTGAATTAAAGACAGCTGCCAAGAAATGTCATCCTGATGAGGTTATACTCAACAACCGAGCTAGGTTAATAATTGGCTCCTTTTACCAACTTCCCGACTCAGCAGTATTAGTGGCAGAACAACTGAGAGAAAATCTGGAATACATTTCACATAAATTTACTCAGCATGTTATAGTCTTAAGTGGAGATTTCAATTTACCAGATATAGACTGGGACACTCAGATGTTTAGGACAGGTGATAGGGACAGAGAATCGAGTGACATTATACTGAGTGCACTATGCGAAAATTACCTCGAGCAATTAAACAGAGAACCGACTCATGGAGATAACATCTTGGACCTACTGATAACAAACAGACCCGAACTTTTCGACACTCTAAGCGCAGAACAGGGAATCAGTCATCATAAGGCCGTTGCAGCATCCCTGAATATGGAAGTAAAGAGGAATATAAAAAAGGGAGGAATGTTTATCTGTTTAGCAAGAGTAAAAGGAGGCAGATTTCAGACTACTTAACAGATCAAAACGAAAATTTCTGTTCCGACACTGACAGTGTTAAGTGTTTATGGAAAAAGTTCAAGGCAATCGTAAAATGTGTTTCAGACAGGTGCGTGCCAAGTAAAATTGTGAGGGACGGGAAAAACCGACCATGCTTCAACAATAAAGTTAGGAAACTACTGCGAAAGCAAAGAGAGCTTCACTGCATGTTTAAACACAGCCAAAATCTCTCAGACAAACAGAAGCTAAACAATGTCAAAGTTAGCGTAAGGAGGGCTATGCGTGAAGTCTTCAGTGAATTCGAAAGTACAACTCTATGTACCAACTTGACAGAAAATCCTAGGAAGTTCTGGTCTTACGTTAAATCAGTAAGTGGCTTGAAACAGCATATCCAGACACTCTAGGATGATAATGGCATTGAAGCAGAGGATGACACGCGTAAAGCTGAAATACTAAACACCTTTTTCCAAAGCTGTTTCACAGAGGAAGACCGCACTGCAGTTCCTTCTCTAAATCCCCACACAAACGAAAAAATGGCTGACATTGAATTAAGTGTCCAAGGAATAGAAAAGCAACTGAAATCACTCTACAGAGTCAAGTCCACTGGACCTGATGGTATACCAATTCGATTCTACACGGAGTACGCGAAAGAACTTGCCCCCTTCTAACAGCCATGTACCGCAAGTCTCTAGAGGAATGGAATGTTCCAAATGATTGGAAAAGAGCACAGGTAGTTCTAGTTTTCAAGAAGAGCCATCGAGCAAATGCGCAAAATTATAGGCCTATGTCTCTGACATCGATCTGTTGTAGAATTTTAGAACATGTTTTTTGCTTGCGTATCATGTCATTTCTGGAAACCCAGAATCTACTCTGTAGGAATCAACATGGATTCCGGAAACAGCGATCGTGTAAGACCCAGCTCGCTTTATTTGTTCATGAGACCCAGAAAATGTTAGATACAGGCTCCCAGAGATGCCATTTTCCTTGACTTCCAGAAGGTGTTCGATACAGTTCTGCACTGTCGCCTGATAAACAAAGTAAGAGCCTACGGAGTATCAGACCAGCTGTGTGGCTGGATTGAAGAGTTTTTAGCAAACAGAACACAGCATGTTGTTCTCAATGGAGAGACGTCTACAGACGTTAAAGTAACCTCTGGCGTGCCACAGGGGATTGTTATGGGACCATTGCTTTTCACAATATATATAAATGACCAAGTAGATTGCGTCAGAAGTTCCATGCGGCTTTTCACAGATTGTTGTTGTTGTTGTGGTCTTCAGTCCTGAGACTGGTTTGATGCAGCTCTCCATGCTACTCTATCCTGTGCAAGCTTTTTCATCTCCCAGTACCTACTGCAACCTACATCCTTCTGAATCTGCTTAGTGTATTCCTCTCTTGGTCTCCCTCTACGATTTTTACCCTCCACGCTGCCCTCCAATATTAAATTGGTGATCCCTTGATGCCTCAGAACATGTCCTACCAACCGATCCCTTCTTCTGGTCAAGTTGTGCCACAAACTTCTCTTCTCCCCAATCCTATTCAATACTTCCTCATTAGTTATGTGATCTACCCACCTTATCTTCAGCATTCTTCTGTAGCACCACATTTCGAAAGCTTCTATTCTCTTCTTGTCCAAACTATTTATCGTCCATGTTTCACTTCCATACATGGCTACACTCCATACGAATACTTTCAGAAATGACTTCCTGACACTTAAATCAATACTGGATGTTAACAAATTTCTCTTCTTCAGAAACGCTTTCCTTGCCATTGCCAGCCTACATTTTATATCCTCTCTACTTCGACCATCATCAGTTATTTTGCTCCCCAAATAGCAAAACTCCTTTACTACTTTAAGTGCCTCATTTCCTAATCTAATTCCCTCAGCATTACCTGACTTAATTAGACTACATTCCATTATCCTTGTTTTGCTTTTGTTGATGTTCATCTTATATCCTCCTTTCAAGACACTGTCCATTCCATTCAACTGCTCTTCCAAGTCCTTTGCTGTCTCTGACAGAATTACGATGTCATCGGCGAACCTCAAAGTTTTTATTTCTTCTCCATGAATTTTATTACCTACTCCGAATTTTTCTTTTGTTTCCTTTACTGCTTGCTCAATATACAGATTGAACAACATCGGGGAGAGGCTACAACCCTGTCTTACTCCCTTCCCAACCACTGCTTCCCTTTCATGTCCCTCGACTCTTATAACTGCCATCTGGTTTCTGTACAAATTGTAAATAGCCTTTCGCTCCCTGTATTTTACCCCTGCCACCTTTAGAATTTGAAAGAGAGTATTCCAGTCAACATTGTCAAAAGCTTTCTCTAAGTCTACAAATGCTAGAAACGTAGGTTTGCCTTTCCTTAATCTTTCTTCTAAGATAAGTCGTAAGGTCAGTATTGCCTCACGTGTTCCAGTGTTTCTACGGAATCCAAACTGATCTTCCCCGAGGTTGGCTTCTACTAGTTTTTCCATTCGTCTGTAAAGAATTCGTGTTAGTATTTTGCAGCTGTGACTTATTAAGCTGATAGTTCGGTAATTTTCACATCTGTCAACACCTGCTTTCTTTGGGATTGGAATTATTATATTCTTCTTGAAGTCTGAGGGTATTTCGCCTGTTTCATACATCTTGCTCACCAGATGGTAGAGTTTTGTCAGGACTGGCTCTCCCACGGCCGTCAGTAGTTCCAATGGAATATTGTCTACTCCGGGGGCCTTGTTTCGACTCAGGTCTTTCAGTGCTCTGTCAAACTCTTCACGCAGTATCGTATCTCCCATTTCATCTTCATCTACATCCTCTTCCATTTCCATAATATTGTCCTCAAGTACATCGCCCTTGTATAGACCCTCTATATACTCCTTCCACCTTTCTGCTATCCCTTCTTTGCTTAGAACTGGGTTTCCATCTGAGCTCTTGATATTCATACAAGTCGTTCTCTTATCTCCAAAGGTCTCTTTAATTTTCCTGTAGGCGGTATCTATCTTACCCCTAGTGAGATAGGCCTCTACATCCTTACATTTGTCCTCTAGCCATCCCTGCTTAGCCATTTTGCACTTCCTGTCGATCTCATTTTTGAGACGTTTGTATTCCTTTTTGCCTGTTTCACTTACTGCATTTTTATATTTTCTCCTTTCATCAATTAAATTCAATATTTCTTCTGTTACCCAAGGATTTCTACTAGCCCTCGTCTTTTTACCTACTTGATCCTCTGCTGCCTTCACTACTTCATCCCTCAAAGCTACCCATTCTTTTTCTACTGTATTTATTTCCCCCATTCCTGTCAATTGCTCCATTATGCTCTCCCTGAATCTCTGTACAACCTCTGGTTCTTTTAGTTTATCCAGGTCCCATCTCCTTAAATTCCCACCTTTTTGCAGTTTCTTCAGTTTTAATCTACAGGTCATAACCAATAGATTGTGGTCAGAGTCCACATCTGCCCCTGGAAATGCCTTCCAATTTAAAACCTGGTTCCTAAATCTCTGTCTTACCATTATATAATCTATCTGATACCTTTTAGTATCTCCAGGGTTCTTCCATGTATACAACCTTCTTTCATGATTCTTAAACCAAGTGTTAGTTATGATTATGTTGTGCTCTGTGCAAAATTCTACCAGGCGGCTTCCTCTTTCATTTCTGTCCCCCAATCCATATTCACCTACTATGTTTCCTTCTCTCCCTTTTCCTACACTCGAATTCCAGTCACCCATGACTATTAAATTTTCGTCTCCCTTCACAATCTGAATAATTTCTTTTATTTCATCATACATTTCTTCAATTTCTTCGTCATCTGCAGAGCTAGTTGGCATATAAACTTGTACTACTGTAGTAGGTGTGGGCTTCGTATCTATCTTGGCCACAATAATGCGTTCACTATGCTGTTTGTAGTAGCTTACCCGCATTCCTATTTTCCTATTCATTATTAAACCTACTCCTGCATTACCCGTATTTGATTTTGTGTTTATAACCCTGTAGTCACCTGACCAGAAGTCTTGTTCCTCCTGCCACCGATTATGCTGTAGTATACAGAGAAGTTGCAGCATTATAAAATTGTAGCGAAATGCAGGAAGTTCTGCAGCGGATAGGCACTTGGTGCAGGGAGTAGCAACTGACCCTTAACAGAGACAAATGTAATGTATTGCGAATACATAGAAAGAAGGATCCTTTATTGTATGATTATATGACAGCGGAACAAAATCTGGTAGCAGTTACTTCTGTAAAATATCTGGGAGTATGCGTGTGGAACGATTTGAAGTTGAATGATCATATAAAATTAATTGTTGGTAAGGTGGGTACCAGGTTGAGATTTATTGGGAGAGTCCCTAGAAAATGGAGTCCATCAACAAAGGAGGTGGCTTACAAAACACTCGTTCGACCTATACTTGAGTATTGTTCATCAGTGTGGAATCCGTACCATATCGGGTTGACGAAGGAGATAGAGAAGATCCAAAGAAGAGCGAGCGCGTTTCGTCACAGGGTTATTTGGTAACCGTGATAGCGTTACGGAGATGTTTAGCAAACTCAAGTGGCAGACTCTGCAAGAGAGGTGCTCTGCATTGCGGTATAGCTTGCTTTCCATGTTTCGAGAGGGTGTGTTTCTGGATGAGGTATTGAATATATTGCTTCCCCCTACTTATACCTCCCGAGGAGATCACGAATGTAAAATTAGAGAGATTAGAGTGCGCATGGAGGTGCATCTCTGTGGCATTCCTCTGGATCCCAGGGCATGCTGGTATACGTGTCAACAAGGCAGCCAATATAGCGGCAAAGGCTGCTGTCTCTCTTCCTCGGCCCACTGTTCGCATTGTTCCCTTTGCCGATGTACAGTGTGTTTTATGCTGTTGTGTTGCTCTTTCATGGCACACACATTGGCTGCAGTTCAGGATAATAAATTACAGGACATAAAACATCTTCCCTGTGCTTGGACCTCTTACTCCTGGCCTCGCCGTTGGGAGGAGGTAATTTTACCTAGACTCTGGATTGGGCATTGTCTTTTTAGCCATAGACATCTTTTAAGTGGTGATCCTCTCCCACTTTGTTCCCACTGCTCTCAATTGTGGATGGTGACACGTCTTTTACTTCAGCACCCCTATTTTAATCCCCCCCCCCCCCCCCCCCCACACACACACACACACACACACACACACACACACACACACACACACACACACACACACACACACACACACACACAACTCTTTTGTGGATACGTGCGTGGTGAGCATGGGGCCCCGAGCTATTGCAGCCTTCCTTCTATCCAGGGTGCATTTCCTTCCCCTTCCCCTCCTTTCCTCTCCTTGCTCCTTCCCCTTCGCCCTCTCCTCTCCCTCTCTTGGTTTCCTTGCTTATGTTGGACCCTGCTATCCTCCTGGTTATTATGGTTTTGCAATTTAGCTTTGTTGCGTAGTCACCTCCTTTTGGCACTCCCTGGTCCCCCTCTGGGGTTCGACCTCCATTACGAAATTTCTCTTCCGTAGTGTGAGCCATTTGGGGAAGAGCACCTTACCTAGTGTCTCCATGTGTCTCCATGTGCCTTCATAGTTCATCCCACCTTTTCTTTCACGTTGTTGTCTGATGCTAGGGTGCATAGCCAGCACGGTAGCCAGCACCTGTGGTGGGGTCGCTATGTACCCTTTTGGTTGACCCCCTGAACACACAGGGATCACACTTCTGATACCTGAGCTGTGACCACATCATGCAAGCCTTGGAGTGGTTGCTAGTCATCCTGGAGCATCAGAACTCCCGGCAATGGCCGCTGTGCCAGATGGCCCTTGCTGTGGCTGGGTTGCACTCGTGAGGAGAGCTCCTGATCGGAGTGGGTGCTTTCAGGGCGGACGCTATGCAAATGAAACACATACGGGTCCAGAACTCCGGCCATTCTTCTGGGGCCATCTCTCCTGGGAAGAGGGTCAGGCCGTCGGCTAGGGGCAAAGCCTTTCCCCCGCTACCTGGTTTGCACCAGGACTGATGGGGATACTTTCACCAACACCAAACCTTTATTTTTTGTGGAACACATTGAAGACAAGTTTGGCGAAGTGGACTCCCTGAGCAAGATGCGGTCGGGTTCGTTGCTGATCAAAACTGCTTCAGCTGCCCAGTCTGCGGCCCTTCATGCCTGTACCCATCTTGGCACAATTCCTGTGTCCATTACCCCCCACCAGTCTCTAAATATGGTTCAAGGTGTGATTTTTCACAGGGCCATCATCCTTCAAACTGATGAGGAACTTTGGGACAATCTCGGACAGCGGGGTGTTCACTTTGTTCGGCGTGTTCAGAAGGGTCATAAGGACAATCACATTGATACTGGAGCCTTTATCCTGGCCTTTGAGAGGGATACCCTCCCTGAGAAAGTAAAGATTATTGTTTATCAATGTGATGTGAAGCCGTGCATCCCACCTCCTATGAGGTGTTTTAAGTGCTTGCGTTTTGGACACACGTCTTTCCGCTGTTCGCAGGCCCCTCTCTGAGGTGACTGTGGACGTCCACTCCATGAGGGGAGTCCCTGTGTTCCCCCTCCTGTCTGTGTGTTAATTGTCATGGCAATCATTCTCTACATTCACCAGATTGCCCAATATATAAGAAGGAAAAGAAGATACAGCAGTATAAGTCCCTTGATCGTTTAACCTACACAGAGGCTTGTAAGAAGTATACACGTCTTCACCCTGTGTCCATGATGTCTAGTTATGCTTTAGTTAAATCTTCACCCCTTCCTCCCCCTTCCTTACCCCATCCCAGACCCTTCTCCTCTGGGCGCTGCTCCCCATCCCCAGCTGGAGAAGTGTCCCACTCCTTCGGCATCTGCCAGTCAATGGCACCCCTCTCACGATGCCCCTTCCCAGCACCTTCCAGGCCAAAGGTCTGCTGCCATGCGACGACCGCGAGAACTGCGGTCTGTCGGCCCCCAGGTCGCCCGATTTTTCTGTTCCTGATCTTTCTGTTTCCGATCTTGCTGCAGCTGGCTCCTTTATGCCGCACAGCCCTCCTCGATCTCACCCTGACAAGAAGACGAAACATAAGTCCTGGGACAAAGGGCCTGTGGTGTCACCAGAGATCCCATCCCCGGCTTTACAAAGGGATTCTGACCTGTCGTTCATGGATGTCGCCCCCTCCTTGTTGGTGATGGGTGGTGACCCGGCGGTATGACTGGATTTAGCCTGTTCAGCCTCCATTTAAATCATCGTTCTGTGGTTATTCATTGGAATTGTCATGGATAGTACGGTCACCTTCCAGAATTGAAATCCCTTATTTTGTCTTACTCTGCAGCTTGTGTGGCTCTACAGGAATCTCATTTTACTGATGCTCACTCACCGACCCTCTGTGGGTTCAGTGTTTTCTGCCGAAATCGGGTTGGACCCCTGCGGGCTTCTGGTGGCGTTTGTACATTGGTCCGTACAGATATTGCTAGCACATGGATTCCACTTCAAACTACATTGGAAGCGGTTGCTGTTAGGGTCCACCTGGACTCTAAGGTCACGGTTTGCAATCTTTACCTCCCTCCTGACAGGACTCTTACACCTGCTGCCTTAACTGCCCTTCTTCAGCAACTTCCTCCTCCCTTCCTCCTCCTTGGGGATTTAATGCTCATCATACCTTGTGGGACAGTGCCTTTCCATATAGACGAGGACTTCTCCTAGATCAGTTTATTACAGACCACGACTTGTGCCTTCTTAATGATGGCTCCCCTACTCATTTAAGTGCTGGTCATGGTACCTTTTCTGCCATTGATCTTTCTCTTTCTTCTCCCTCTCTCTACCCTTCAATACACTAGTCGCCACACGACGACCTTTGTGATAGTGACCATTTCCCGTTGATTCTCTCTCTCCCTTCCCACTCCCAATGGACAGGTTACCTCGTTGGTCTTTCCAACATGCCGATTGGCCTCTATACACTGCACAGGTCGTGTTTTTCTCCCTCTTTGTCGGGTTGTATTGATGACGTCCTATGTGAAGTGTCTGACGCAATTGTTCACGCTGCTAGCCTTGCTGTCCTGCGCTCATCTGGACCATTTCATCACCGGCAAGTCCTGTGGTGGAGTACGGCCATTGCCATTGCCATCCGTGATCGCCGTCGAGCTTTGCAACACCTTAAGAGGCACCCATCCGTTGCCAACCTTATTCCCTTACACGCCTTTGTGCTTAATCCTGTTATTTAATCAAACAGAGCAAACGGGTGTGTTGGGAACGATTTGTTTATTCCCTCGGTTCTACTGTCCCTATGTCACGGGTATGGGCTACACTTCGCTCTCTCAAAGTTTGCCATCGGCAGTCTACCCTCCCGGGCCTTGCCCTCCCGGATGGCCTTTGCACAGAGCCGTTGATTCTCGCGGAACATCTTGCGACCCATTTTGCAACAGCATCAGCATCAACATCCTATCCGACTGCTTTCCTTCACCAGAAGCAGCTTCCACCTTATGTTTTATGCCTTGTCGGTCAGAATCTTACAACGAACCTTTTACTGAATGGGAAATTCTTTCCGCACTTTCTTCTTCTCATGATACAACCCCTGGCCCAGACTCCATTCATAACCAACTGCTTCAACATCTCAGTGCTCCACAATGGCAACGTCTTCTCCTGGTGTTTAACTGTATCTGGCTCCAGGGTGACTTCTCTTCTCAGTGGAGGGATAGCATCGTGGTTCCTGTTCTTAAGCCTGGTAAGAACCCCCTTATTTGTTGACAGCTATCAGCCAATTAGTCTGACAAATGGTTTTTGCAAGTTACTTGAATGGATGGTAGCCAGTCGCCTCAATTGGGTCCTGGAATCTCGGGATCTATTGTCCCCCTAACAGTGTGGCTTCCGAGAGGGACGGTCTCTGATCGATCATTTACTTCGCTTGAAATCTGCAGCTCAGCAGGTTTTTTCCCAGCGCCACCATTTGGTTGCAGTATTTTTTGACCTACGCAAGGCCTATGACATGGCCCGGCGCCATCACATCTTACTTACACTTCATCAGTGGGGTCTTCGGGGCCCACTCCCGATTTTTATCCACCAGTTCCTGTTCCATCGGTCATTCAGGGTTTGGGTTGGTACTGTTTTTAGTTCTCGATGGACCCAGGAGGCGGGCATCTGACAGGGTTCTGTCTTGAGTGTACTACTTTTTCTCATTTCTATCGATGGACTTGTGGCCTCTGCCAGTCCTTTGGTCACCCCTGCCCTGTATGTGGATGATTTCTGCATTTGGGTTAGTTCCTCTTCGATGGCCTCTGCAGAATGGCAGCTCCAGGGAGCTATATGGCATGCCTCTGCATGGACCCACTCACATGGGTTTCAATTCCCTCCTTTAAAATCATGGGTGGTCCATTTCTGTCGCTGTACTATAATCCAACCTGATCCAGAGCTCTATCTCAATGCACAATGATTGGCTCTCATCCCACAGTTTCGTTTGCTAGGTCTTCTTTTTGACAACAAGCTCGCTTGGCTGCCCCATATCAGACTTCTGAAGGTAGGATGTTTCCGTAAACTCAATGTCCTTCGCTTCCTTGCCCACTCCTCTTGGGGTGTGGACCACTCCCTCCTCCATCCTTATCGTGCTCTAGTTCTGTCTCGCTTGGACTATGGTTGTCAAGTTTATGGTTCAGCTGCTCCTTCCACACTGCACGTGCTGGATCCAGTCCACCATCATGGTATCCGTTTGGCCACTTGTGCCTTCCCTACTAGCCCTGTTGATAGTCTCCTGGTTGAAGCTGGGATCTCTTCCCCCCCCCCCCCCTCCCCTCCCTTTGTTTGGTGGTCCCAGCTTCTGGTGTCTTATGCACTTGCTGTCCGTTCCTCTCCCACTCATCCTTCCTATTCTCTCCTGTTCAAAGACTATGGATGTCGCCCTCAGGCAGGTTTACCAGTTGGGCTCCGCCTTGCATCTCTTTGCCGTGATTTTCAGCTTCCTTCTTTGTCCTGTCTTCCTCGCTCCCTCCCCTCCAACCCCCCTTGGTTAACTCCTCGGCCTCGAATTCGGATGGATCTCCGCCGAGGTCCGAAAGATTCCATCCCCCCGATGGTGTTCCGTTCCTTTTTCTGCTGAATTTTGTGTTAGTTTCAGGATGCTGCTGTTTTTTACACTGATGGCTCTAAATCTGCTGGTCATGTGGGATATGCCTTTACGTCCTCTGTTAGAATGGAGAATCATCTGCTGCCACCTACATGTGGGGTGTTTACTGCGGAATTGATGGCAATTTCCCAGGCCCTTACCTTTATTAAACAGTCCCAACACAACCACATTTTGTTATGTACGGACTCAATGAGTGGCCTTCTGGCTATTGACTGGTGTTTTTCGTGCCATCCCTTGGTCTCTGCCATCCATGACCATCTCGCTGATATTCACCATGCTGCTTGTTCCGTTGACTTCCTTTGGGTCCCTGGCCATGTGGGTATCCCGGGTAATGAGCTCACTGATCGTTTGGCTGGGGGAGCAGTCACTTACCCCCATTTTCTGTAACCCCTCCTGCAGCAGATTTATGGCTTCACATCAAATCCCACTTTGCACAATCATGGGCCAATTCTTGGGAGGCTACTTCGCTGTCTAATAAACTTCCTGCGATTAAGGTGACACCAGGCCTATGGCGTTCTTCCTTTCGCCTCTCCTGAAAGGACTCGACCACACTATGTCGTCTCCGCATTGGCCATACCAGGCTGACCCATGGTTTTCTTTTGCGTGATGAGCCACCCCCACTTTGTGGTTGTGGAGCCTTCCAGTCAGTAGCCCACATTTTGATTGAATGCCCCCTTCTTTTGGCTCAGCGTGCTAAATACAGGTTCCCCGGCACTTTACCTTTGATGTTGGCTGATGATTCCTGGATGGTCGACCTGGTTCTCGGTTTCCTCCGGGAAAGTGATTTTTATTCTCAGTTTTAAGGTTTTTAATCTCTCTCTGGTGTTGGGGCAGGGCGGTGAGTGTTGGGGTATCTCCCACTGTAAGCCATGTTTGGAGATTACCAACTCCCCTCCCTGACTGCGGTCCTCTTTTCTCCCCTTCTACTCTGTTTTTATCATTTTTTAGGAATGGTTAGTCTCCTTTTCCCATACGTACTTCTACATTCTAGTGGTTGCACCTTTTAGGTGGTCTTGCCTCTGCTGCTTCAGAGGTGGGCTATTTCCTGCCTCTATCATAGCGTTGGGTTCTCTCTCTTGCTGACTTACCTCATTTTGTTTTTACCATTGACAACATGACTGCCCTTCTACATTTTTTAGCCTTATACCTTTTATCGTTCTGACTTTTTTGAGATATTACATTATCGGAATGGACCACATTTGAAACAAGGGACTGATGACCTTGCTGTTTGGTCCCTTCAACACCAACCAACCCTATTTTAACCTGGTACAAGTCAATTTACAGCTGTTGGTTGGTATATCTTCTCTTTTAGCAGATTACGTGCACTCGGGCAATCGCATACTTGAGTTTATAAGTGTTAGTGAGATGACATCAGTCATTTGATGCTCTTTTCAAGGAAAACAATGCCCCTTCAGTAGCACTTTTCAAAGATTCCCTTCTGTTTTTAGTTCCCCCCCCCCCCCCCCCCCTCGAGTTTCATTCCCATACCTGGTGATTTAAATTCCTGTTTTTACCCTTCACTAAGCCGCTGAATGGGCGCTTATGACCATAGCTGTTTTGCGCTCTAAAACCATAATCCAAAAAAGCGAAAAGATAGTATGTAATGAGGGTTGGGGGGGGGGGGGGGGGGGGTAGATGAAATTAGAATGTTGATAGTTTGAAATTTGTAAAGTTATTCTGGTACCATGGTTACCCTCATGTGCAAAGACAGAATTAGGACGTGTTGGACAGCAATTTTATTAGAAAGCTGGCTACAGAGTGTTATGGTAGGCATTTTGTTTTTCTTGTTGTGTCATTCTGTAAGCTTTGTAGAAAGGTTCATGTTTGTTATAGGTCAGGAGAGAAATATTTAATGCATACCAAGGGAAATAATTGCAACAAAGAGGTAAAGTTTAGTTGGAAATTACTAACATAACTTGTGAAATTACAGTAAAATTCCAGTGATTCCTCCCATCCAAACATTGAACTTATAATTGGTAATGTGAATCAACATCTGTATTGTAAGGCAATTGCAGCCATCGTGAAAGCATGTGCTGAGTTGTCAAATATGGGATAATGTAATATTGGCAGACAATCATGTGCACAAATTCAAGTGAACAAGATGTAACAGCAAGCTGAACATTAACAAATTTATTTATACAATTTCCATAGCAGTCAAAGCTGTTCCTACCATCAGGCAAGACTAGGCAGCTGCCTAGGGTGGCAGAATTTTAGCGGCAGCAAAAGGAAGAAAAAAATTAATTTCAAATCACAGTGAAAAAATTAAGCAAATGAAGAGAAAAAAAGGAAAGATGAAAAATTAAAATGCTGAATTGTTTTCAAAACTGTACAGAACAGTTATTAACCAAGTATTTACTTACTTTGTAGAAAGTAAATGCATTGCGTCTACCTGCCTGAAAGCTAAAGCAGTCACTAGTAATACGAAACAGATATCACTTAGGCAGCTGTGCCATTGCAGCAGCTAATATGAGTTGTAGAACTCTCAATATAAAATGCAAATAAGGCATCATTTGATGTGAATCTTCAGGTTTTCGCGGCGCAAAGACTGCTCCATTAAATTTCGGGAATGCAGCCGCATAAATTCTGCTTCTTCTTCTAATATTTCAGCTGTATATCTTTCAGCCATCTTCAGAGAGAGCCGTACGACTGATGCTCCAGCGCTCGCTCCATCCTTTTAAACTCGCGGACCGCGCCACTGCGCATGCGGCCACAGATGAACAAGGCGCCAGTGATGTTGATCGGCGGCAAAGACGTAACATATGCATGAGTTACGTCTGTGGCTGCGCATTCGATCCATGCTGGGAGATCGATGTATTACTGGGAGCTGAACTGTAGCGACGTCTTTGTAAGTTTAATATTGAAAGTGCCGGATTCCATGATCTATCTAATGTGAAACCGCTGTCTCTATTAATTAAATTCTTCCCCAAGCGGATTTCAATGGCCTCTTTTACTACGGAGTCCCAGAAAGATGAAACAGAAGTCAGAATTTCGACATTTTCATATACCATAGAGTGACCTGAATCAATACAATGCTCTGCCACGGCCGATTTACTGGGTTGTAAGAGCCGAGTGTACCTGCGATGTTCCGTACACCTCTCTTGGACTGTACGATTCGTTTGTCCGATATATGAAAGGCCACATTCACATGGTAGTTTGCAAACTCCAGGTTTGCGGAGTAGTAAGTCATCTTTAACGGAACCCAGGAGTGCAGCCGTCTTCGCCGGCGGACGAAAAATCACTTTTACTTTATGTTTAGTGAGGATCCGTCCTATTTTGGATGAAAGGCTTCCCACATACGGCAGGACAGCCATGGATTTAAATGTTTCCTCGTCATCTTCTGCATTCCTTACGGACACCTTAGGTTTTATTTGTAGTGCCTTACGTATCTGTTGTGGAGAATACCCGTTGTCCTCAAAAACTCTCTTCAAATGTAAAAGTTCGTCTTTTAAACTACTTTCATCAGATATGACGTGTGCTCGGTGTACCAAAGTTCTTAGAACACTACTCGTCTGCGAAGGATGGTGACAGCTATTTGCATGTAAATATAAGTCCGTATGGGTCTGTTTCCGATATACTGCATGACCCAGAGTGCCATCTTCTTTACGCCGAACCAAGACATCCAAAAATGGAAGACATCCCTCGTTTTCCACTTCCATTGTAAACTGAATTTGTCTATGGATCGAATTCAGATGGTTTAAGAAGTCCTGCAATTTGTCCTCACCATGGGGCCACACTACAAAGGTGTCGTCAACGTACCTCCAAAAAACTGTAGGCTTCAAACTAGCAGACTCCAGGGCCTTCTCCTCGAAATCCTCCATAAATAAATTGGCCACCAAGGGTGACAAAGGACTACCCATGGCAACACAGTCAGTCTGTTCAAAAAAGTCGTTATTAAATAAAAAGTATGTGGAGGTCATCACATGGTGAAACAAAGCTAAAATCTCCTTATCAAAACTTTTTCCAATGAGATCTAAAGATTCAGAGAGAGGTACCTTAGTAAATAGCGACACTACATCAAAGCTGACTAATAGATCAGAGGTGTTCAGTTTCAAAGATTTTAATTTGCCAATGAAATCTGCAGAGTTCCTTATATGATGATCACATTTTCCCACAAGCGGCCTCAATAGTGACGCCAGGTGCTTGGCACAATCATAGTTGGGAGAATCAATATTGCTCACGATAGGACGTAGAGGAACGTCTTTCTTATGGATCTTTGGGAGACCATAAAGCCTTGGAGGCACTGCACCACTTGGTTTCAGTCTTCGTATGACTTCCGGTGGAAATGAGGAGGCATTCAAAAGCGACGCCGTCTTCCTTACCACCTTGTTGGTGGGGTCCTTACTGATCTTCCGGTACATACTATCATTCAGTAAGCTGTATATCTTATCATGGTAGTCGTCACGGGACATTAAAACAGTGGCATTACCTTATCAGCAGGGAGAACCACCGTTTCGGTATCTTGGCGGAGCATACGTAGTGCAGTCCTCTCTGCCACTGATATATTGCTTCTTTGGGGGCGAGCCTTCATAACAGCTCGACAAGTTTCGCGTCTTATTTCATCTGCAGAATCCGTAGAGAGTGGTCGAACAGCTTCTTCAACGGCACTGATGAATGCAGGTATAGGCAAAACCTTTGGCGTGGGTGCAAAATTCAGTCCTTTGCTTAAGACCATCATCGTAGCATCGTCCAAATCTCTATCCGTCATATTAATGACGGAGCGTTGAATGATACTTTCTTGCTGTGGAGATGGCTCAAGTCGGCTGAACTTTGCAGTCTGTCTTGATGTCGCTACCTCACGAACCCAGTCTGATTTGGCCCATGTTGTACCCTCTATCCAGTTCCAAGAGTCGCTGGGTAACTCCACAGACATCTTCAGGTGCAGACGATAAAGTTCTTGAGAAACAAGATCCAGCTTCCTTCGTGTAAATCGGATCCTCTCCTTAACGATAGCAGAACCAGCTTTAAATAAAATCTTATTCATGGAAGTCGATTTTATAAAATGTACTAACCTGGCAAACCTCGGAATTATGCCATGGTCACGGCACCTCAGTAAAAAACTTAAAGAGCTCAATAATCTCGCTCTCAAATGTCGTAGCTTGTCCAGTCGTCGAAAACATAAAATCATCTCCTCCCCGAAGAGGTACTTGATGTGAAACTTCAGGTTTTCGCGGTGCAAAGACTGCTCCATTAAATTTTGGGATTGCAGCCGCATATATTATGCGGCATGAAACTGAAAGCATGAAACTGAGGACTGTCCTCAGAAAATGAGGGCATCTGGTCACCTTAGTTTAATGACTAAAAGTGTAATAAGAGATTTGCATTGTTGTGCTGTTGGTTGTGTTGGAGTGGGGGATTTTGGGGAAACCGTGGCACTAAAAAAGAGGACGTCATTATTCATTTCTTGCCTAGGGCAAAAAGACACCTAAAATGGCCCTGATAGCTGTAAAGCCTCCGCCCGAACAGGCCATGAAGGCCCAACGGTACTGATTGGCCACCATGTCATCCTCAGGCCACAGGCATCACTCGCTGCAGATCAGGAGAGCGATGTGGTCAGCACACCACTCTCTCAGCCATACGTCAGTTTACATGACTGCTGATAGCAGTAAATGATATAAATCAAATGCGAAGTTGCAGAACATGAGCAAGGATAACTGCATAGCTGTGTACATTGTTATACATATTCAATATCTCACTGCTTTTGCATAGCATTGTCTTCTTTGCTTCAATGTCTTTTTGCAATTAGCAGATTACTAACTCATTTACTTTATTTTTTAGCTTTTCTGTAAAGTGGCTATATTATTGATTTTTTTTTTTTTTTTTTAAGTGCGGAAGGGAATTCACCAGTTTTAAATGATGTATTAATTATCAACTAATTCAGTTAATATTTTGTTTGCACTATGTTTTATGACCTTATCAGGAGCACACACATCCACAGGACATTTTATTTTTCACCTTATTAATTGCATTTATTACTTCTGAATGCGTAAGTGGGTACAAAAACATTGCCCTTTCATGTGTGGGAACTTACTACCTTTTGAGTGTCCCAGGTTCTTCATAAGATTTTGAGCAGTGTTAATGTAGTAGTCATTGGACATATTGGCAATGCATAGAGGGTCTTCAACAACTTTTCCTTCCTTTTAGTGATAAGATTATTGTTTGTCACTTTGGATTTACCAATGTTATGGTTTATGACCTTCCAAATTGATTTGGTTTTATTGCTGCCTTTTCTGATAATTAAATCATTGTTCAGTTTTTTTTGCTGCATGAATAACTTTCTTTGTTCCTAGTTTCATACCTGTACTGAAAGTTATTTGGAAGAAACAGCTCAGGATTTTTATTTGTGAGGATGTTATTTCATATAAGAACAATGAGGGAACACTTAGTATGTTTAGGTCTCTTGATAGACAATATTCTCCTAAAAGCTTTATAACATTCTTTCAGAGAGAGTGCTGACAATATTCTGTTGATATGTTTGCAAGATCTTAGTAGCTAGAAAGAAACTGATGACCATATAACCACAGAGATAGAAATTTATGAGAATGTTGTTATAGAATAAAGCTTTGTTGTCATTATATTTTGGTCATCAACTTGGATGCTGAGCTGTCAAGCTGACTGAAATAATTTTCAGATTTATCTGCTCTTGTTACCTTTTACATGATGTGAATGGCATCCTTTTGGAAGACTAATGGTATGTCTCTGGTCTCATAGATGCAAAACCTCATACTGGCATTCTTCTAGTAATTGCCATAGGAAGATCTGGATGTGCTTCTCATGACATTCATCAGACTTGGAGAGGATATGGACAAGTCAGTAGATGTATTAGCAGAGAAGTTATGGGGAGCCACCAGCACACAAAAATCTTTAAATCATAAAATATCATCATTTGGAATCTTTTATGACTTACTCAAGGCATTTGACATATTCCATAAAAAATTAACATCTCCTACAGAAAGTTATGACTGACTGACTGGGTTGGAGTGAAAAGATGAAATCTCTGTGTAGGATGCAGTACAAAGAGGGATCCACATCATCTGATTTGTATGGGGTAAAGAATACAGTCCCATAACATTCAATCATTGGTCCAGTACTAATGCTTTGTTAATTATCTCCATTTTGTTTGAATCAGGGGGAAAAATTAATTCTGTTTGCAACTCATACAAGCATTTTCATGAAGCTGGACAAAGAAGCATTAGCAGAGAAAAATAGTGGGTGACTCGTTCTATGCAAATTGGCTTGGTAAAAAGTATTCATTCCACAAAAGAAAGTAATTAAAATTACTGTGGGGTTTACTCATGTTTACCTTGCAGGCATCTCTTTAAATAAGAACTTTATAAAGGTAACTGCTTGCAGCTGTCAGATATTTGAAGTGTGAGGCATCTCAAATATTCAGCTGAACGCGTGCAATTTTTTCTCAACTGGTTTCATTTATGCGTGTGTGTTTGTCATTCATTCATTCATTCATTCATTCCTCTGCTTGACTGATTTGTTTCACCATTGACCAAGCAAGAGGGTGGGAATGTCATGGCTGAATGTGAAATGACACTTCTTTAGAAACTGGTGGCACTGGGTGGCCTGACGTTGGCCTAACTGCTTTGTTAGCGAGTGGACATGGTGTGGGAGTCTGGTTTCCTTATCCTGTGTGTGGGACCAAATAAAGTGGCATCAGGCTGGTGCCCAGCTAATGTGTTTATTACAAGAACAGTGTACCTTGTGAGATGGGGTGACAAATTTCTCTGGACGTCACGTGTCTAAGATGCTGCCACACCTTGCCAAAACAGCACCCACTAAATCACTTTATGGACGAGATGAAGCTTGTTTTCACAAGGAAGGTGGTGGTGGGGGGGAGGGGTTGGGTGGGGAGGGGGCGCACATTTGCATGAGCCTGTTAATCATATCTTGTGTAAGATTTAGAGGATTCCTTCACCACTTATATGGGAACAAACACATTGTAAGCAGGCAGGAGAACTTGTTCTGACTGGGGACAAATCATGTATGAAGTTTCCCAAGATTCAGTCTTAGACTCACTGTTGTTCCTCTTACATGTAAATGATCTTCCATCTAATACACAACAAGCAGAATTAGTGTTTTTGTAATCAATCAAACCACACATTCAGAAACAGAACTGATAAACAAGGTTCTTAAAGTATCATTGACTAGTTTTCTCTGGATGCTCTCACCCTCAGTTTTAAAAACATGCAGCCTATTCAGTTCTGCACATTCGGGGGTAGTACACCAATGATAAGCGGAACATATTGGTGAGGAAGTAATAAATACAGTGGAAACATCAAGATTCTTAAGTGTCCACGAGAATTTAAACTGGAAGAATCACGTTTTGAAAATCCTAAAACAACTTAGTTGAGCCACATTTGCACTTAAAATCATGGAAAAGTAAATACTGGGAGAGACAAATCAGTAATTTTATATATTTAGCATATTTTCATTTAATAATGTCATATGGAATGATATTTTGGGATAACTCTTTTAAGAAAGAAAGTCTTCATTGCACAGGAGTTGGGCATTCTGACCATTGCTTCACAGTATATTTATTCCCTAAAAAAATTTTGTTGTAAATTACCCACTGCAGTTCAAAAGGAACATTGATGTACGTAATTACAATATGAGAAGGAAAAATGACATTCATTACTCCACATTAAGTTTGTCCTAAGCACTAAAAAGGGTTGCACAATGTCGGAACTAAAATTTTTGATAATTTACCTAGCGATATAAAATATCAAACAGGCAGCAGAGTAAAATTTAAAAACAAACTGGCAATGTTTCTCCTTGATAACTTCAATTCCGCAGAAGAATATCTGTTATTGTAATGTATTAAAGTTGGCTGGTAGGTATTACTCACCTCTGTATATTTAATGAAAAAAACTTAAAAATATTGAATGTGTAGTGACATTTAAGAATTAATTTATGATATGCATATAAAACAATTCATTCGACATCATTAGTAACCAACCAGGCTCAGCTCTGCCCATGGTGATAAAAAAATAGCCTAGACTAAACTTAACATTTACCAATAAATTATAAACATGAAATGGAAAACAGCATTTGCTACCAAGAAATAAAACTGTACAATAACTTGTCCAAGGAGTTACTAAAACAAATTTATTTAAAAAGGCAGTTGAGAAGTACCTGTTAAGCAATAAATTCTATAAATTGAGGGATTACTTATATAATACAGAGTGGGGTTTTAGTAAAAAATATAACACAAAAAATAATAGCAGTGATAAAACATCTATCATTTTCACATTCCCTTGTAGGGGACATCACCTTATCGTAGGTGCCTTCAGTGCCGAGCGGGAGGGTTTGCGTGCTCTGATGAAACCAAGAGCTGTGTCGGCGGTAGCGTAGCTTCTGGCAGGGTCACCCAAGCCGGATTGGTCTTGATGGAGGAAACAGTGTGTCCTGCAATGTAGGGAAGGGGGGGGGGGGGCTCTATAGGTATAGGGAAGCCAACCCTTCTAGGGGAGTAAACCCTAAAAAAATCCATGTCCTCCAACATGGGGGTTCAGCGTAAGGCTAACAACCTCACCCCGGAAAACAGAGCTTGTTATGGAATCGAAGGACAAAGAAAGCTGGATGGATTTAATGGATAAATGGCACACGAATTGGTATTTAGCAACAAGGAATGTGAGAACACTGAACAAGCCTGGAGGACTACAAAGCCTGAAAAAGGAAGTGAAGAAGTATAACGTGATGATGGTGACAGTACAGGAAGTGAAATGGAAAGGAAGCAGAATATTAGCATCTGCAACACACACACTGTTTTATAGCTATGGAAACAGAGGCTATGGAGGAACAGCCACATTGAACTTTAAGCCTGTTAGCGAAAGAATCTGCATACTACAAATGAAAGCCCGTTTCTTCAATATATCCTTCATAGGTACATATGCACCAACAGAAGATGCAGAGTTGGTGGAAAACGATTTTATGAGCAACTGGAGCAGGAAATAGCAAGGGTGGCAGAGCATGATGTTACGGCAGTTATGGGGGAATTCAATGATCAGGTGGGAAAAGAAATCGCATACAGGAAAACGTCTGGTAAGGAGTGTCTGCATGAAGTTTCTAATGATAGTGATATCAGACTAATTGATGTAGCCATGAGCAATAACATGATTATTAAAAGAACATGGATGCAAAGGAAGGATGTAAGGAAAGTTACATGGAGCTCCCCAGATGGGTTCACAAAAAATCAGATTGATCACATACTCATAGATAGACAACATGCTTCAGATATATTAGAGGTGGATAGCTGTCATGGTGCAGATGGAGGTAGTGATCATTATTAGTAAGAATCAAATACAGACAAAGGATAGCCAATTAGACAGACCTAGAAAGCTGTCGTGCCAAGCTTTGATGATACCAAGTTTAAAAAAAATGATGGAAATACAACAGTATGAAACTATCTTGACAAATAGACTTAATGAAGCTGAAGATCAGGCAGGAGAGGATATTGAAGAAAGATGGGCAATGGTTAAAGGAATAATACATGACACAGCTGAAACTGCACTGGGCAGAAAGAAGCAATCGAGAACCCAGAGCTGGTTTGATGAAGAATGTAGGAAGAAGATAGAAGAAAGAAATGAGGCAAGAATGCTGCAGAGGAGAACTAGAGGTACTGTAGAAGAATACCAGAAGAAGAGAAGGGAAGCGTATAAGGCATGCAGGAGGAAAGAGAGAGAATTTGAAAAACAGTTGATTGATGAGTTAGACAAGAGAGAAACTGCTCAAGAAACAAGGAAATTCGATGCGAGAGGGGGGGGGGGGGCTCCCATCTTTATCCAGCCATCTGATTTAGATTTTCCATGGTTTCCCTAAATTAATTCAGGCTAGTGACAGGATGGTTCCTGCTGTAAGGCCACAGCCAACTACCAATCCAATGCTTTCAAACTAGACCTGTAAGTATGTAAATGGCTTTGAATTGATTATATTTATATAACAACAACAACAACTACTACTACTACTACTACTACTACTACTAGAAAAACTCATGAATAGAAATACTCATTTTTTTTACAGGAAAAATCTCTAAAAGGCCAGCATTTACTGAGTCTTCACATTAACTCAAATAATTGTTTGTCTGTGACTCCCTCTGGTGGTTTTAGAAATTTTCTGGAAAGTTATTCCTTCCTGTGACTTTCATTGTGAGTCTTTCAGATCTCACTTGGACTTTGACTGTAATATTCTGTCCCCTTCGTCCTCCAAATAAAAACCAATTTCATATTATGTCACATTATCAGACACTTCACCCCTTCCACAGAGGCCCTCTGTGTACTTCTGTGAGGTATGCGCACTTTAATGTTGATGTTCTTGCTTTTATATTGGCCAAAAGTTATTTTGACTTTTCTGTTTGACAGTCCATTAATTTTTGCTGTCTTCACCTTTTTTCTACAGTGATTTCTCCTTACCTTTCTGTCACTTCCTATTGATATCACTTCAAAGTGACTTTTTTATTTTTTATTTATTTATTTTATTTTCTGTCCATATAACAAAAAGTTTTTGGACATTGTCAGAAAAATTTAGATTACATTACACATATACAGTAAAATATTTACATTCTTTCATAACAACATATGGATCAGACACATGTCTGTACACATTATTTCTCAAAAGAGCACTAACAGTAGATTCCTCTATAGTGTTACACAATTTAGCCTATATATATATATATAATAGTACAGTACACATAATACAGTGTATAATTACATTCTTTCATACCACTGATAGACCGGAGACACGTCTATATACACTGTTTTCCAAGATGGCACTAAAACGTAAAGTCCTCTATAGAGTAACAACACTTCTCTATTAATAATTGCTTCAGTCTACTCTTTAGCATATTTAGATTTACTTTCTTGAGTTCACAGGGTAGTGCATTGTAGAAAATTGCTCCCATTCTGTGTGGGCTGTGGTCGGTTGCCTTTTTATTGGTCACAATTCTATGAAAATTTTCCCTTCCCCGAGTATCATAGTTGTGTACATTACTGTTTCTCATATTAAATTCAGTATTTTGTTTATATATAAAAACAAAGATGAGGTGACTTACCGAACGAAAGCGCTGGCAGGTCGATAGACACACAAACAAACACAAACATACACACAAAATTCAAGCTTTTGCAACAAACTGTTGCCTCATCAGCAAAGAGGGAAGGAGAGGGAAAGACGAAAGGAAGTGGGTTTTAAGGGAGAGGGTAAGGAGTCGTTCCAATCCCGGGAGCGGAATGAAGTCTTTCCGCTCCTGGGATTGGAATGACTCCTTACCCTCTCCCTTAAAACCCACTTCCTTTCGTCTTTCCCTCTCCTTCCCTCTTTCCTGATGAGGCAACAGTTTGTTGCGAAAGCTTGAATTTTGTGTGTATGTTTGTGTTTGTTTGTGTGTCTATCGACCTGCCAGCATTTTCATTCGGTAAGTCACCTCATCTTTGTTTTTATATATAATTTTTCCCACGTGGAATGTTTCCCTCTATTATATCAGTATTTTGTTTCACGAACATGACTGTCTGCAGTATATACATGGAGTACACCGTAAGAATTTTATATTTTCTAAAGATGTCTCTACAAGGCTCTCTCTTCTTTACCTTGGCTACCATTCTTACTGCCTTTTTTTGTAATCTAAAGAGTCTATCTATACGAACTGCTGATGCCCCACCCCATCTCAATACCATACTGAAGGTGCAGATGAATTAACCCAAAATATATTTGCGTTAAAGTATCCTGGTCCATGAAGGCTGAGACCTGTTTCAGTAGATACACATTTCTACTGATTCTCTTGCAAATATTATCTACATGGTCTTTCCATAATAAGTGTTCATCAACAATGATGCCCAAAAATTTATGTGAATTTGCATATGCAAGACCCAATGAGGATGTAAATACAGTATCAGTTATGGCAGCATTATAACTGTGGATGAACTTCATTATTACCGTTTTGTCTTTATTTACAAGAAGCTGGTTTGCTGTAAGGTATGCGGACAGAGTATTGAAACTGATCTCCATACTATTAGATGCAGACTGCATATCACTGCCACAGCTGATGAAGGATATGTCATTGGCATAGCTTACAACCATGCAATTTTGGGGTTCAAATAAGTTATTTACATATAAAAGGAACAGAAAAGGCCCTAGTATGCTTCCTTGAGGCACGCCACATTGAAGTGAAGTGTCCTGAAGTTTGATTTGGTTGTTAGGAGCTGCTCATTATTTTGATAAGTTAGCTTTACACAGTGTTTCCTGTCTTTCAAATAGGAGGTAAGTAGTTTCAAGGCTAGTCCTCTCAACTTGTACTCTTCAGGCTTACACAGAAGAATGGTATGATTCACAGTATCAAAGGCTTTACTCATATCTAGGAAAGTGCCTATTACCTTGTCACTTTTGTCCAGCTTATTTAATATTTCATGTATAAATGATGCTACTGCTATTGTAGTAAATCTCCCTTTTCTAAATCCATGTTGTAGGTTGTTTAACAGATTGTGTTTGGTGAAATATGATTCAACTTGATTTAGTATTACTCTAACAATTTGCCTAGTTCTTTGGTTAATGATATTGGCCTGTAGTTTTTAGTGTCAGTTTTTAATCCCTTTTTATGCACTGGTATAATTTCAGTAATTTTCAAAAGGTCAGGGAATACTCCATTTCTGAGGGAGGTATTTATCAAGTGAGTCAGGAGTCTCACCAATTCATCCCTGTATTCCTTTAGCAGTTTAGGTGAAATGTCATCCCAGCCACAAGACATTTTTGGTAAAAGTGCTGATATGATTGCTAGGATGTCCCTCTCAGTAATGCCGTGGATATAAAAGGACTGGCTAGATTTTCCAAGACAACAATTTTGTGGCTTGACATGAGCTTCATTTGTACCAACTGTACTGAACTTTTGTATAAATTTCTCACACACTTCTTTTGGGTCATTTATTTCTTCACCATTTTCTTTTAATGTTATGTTGCTGTGTTCATAGGAATTCTGTTTCCCACTTTCTTTATGCATTATTTTCCAGGCAGTTTTACTGATGCAGCTAGAGTTCCTTATTTCAGAGGTATATTTCTGTGCTTTTAAATTAGTCAAGGACTCTGTATGTTTTTCTGGGCAGTTTATATTTTGTTGAAAAATATTGTAGTTTAGTATCTTTAAAAAGTATATAGCAATCTTTCATTTTCTCCCTCAGTTCAATAATTTCAGAAGGGAGATTCTTGGCTTTATGGTTTACAGCTTTATTTACTTTTTTAACCAAAGGACAGTATAAAGGCACATTTGCATGTCGAGCGTGAGTTTCCTCGGAAACGCGAGATATTAATTAAATAAATAATCAGTGACAAATAAATAAAGCCTATGGCACACAACTGCAGCGCTGTGTCGCTGATAAAACAAAAGCACAATTACGTTACTCGTATGTTTGATTAAGAAAGGAGAGCTCTGGTTGAAGTGGTGCGAGAAGCACGTATTTTAGTTTATTGTCTGGCACACCGCCATATTTCATGTTATAGAAAATTACTGCGAGTTGCAACCATACTAGGCACTCGATTCTGAAAAGAATTTATATTTATAAAAGTAAGTAGGATTGTGAACTGTAGGCTTATTCATTGAATATATCTGATTTAACTAACTGTGTAATTTTTTGTTTAGTAGACAATCACCTCTGTACGACATTTTGGCATGGCTGGCAAATTATTGTAATATTGAGATTTAGTTTATGAGTCCGCACCTACTGCAGCAGTCTTTGGAAACGATTTAATTACGAAGTCCGATTATTTCAGTTTTATTTCACGGTCAACTACGAGTAACATTGCCTTTACGAAAAAGCCATTGTCAAGCATCTGATACCGAATAATTAAAACCTGACGACTCATAGGAGAGACAATCATACAGATAAAACAATTAATATTATATTTATTTTATTTTATTAATTTTATAACAGGTTTCATTTAAAGTGTTACTGAATAACTTATAGAAATATTCCCATTTTCATTCACTTCAGTTGCATTGTACACTGGTTCCCATTTTTCATTCCCTAGTGCCATATTAAGTTTAGAATAATTAAATTTTCTTCTGTATATAGTTGTATCACTTTCAGTTACATCTACGTTCCCTACATCAATTTCCATAGTAAGGGGTCTGTGATCACAAATGTAGTTTTCTAATGTGTTTACATTTACTTTCTCTTTTCCTACACTTGTGAGAACATGGTCAATACATGTCTTCGTATTAAATTGCTGTGCTCCTTTCTATTTGTGAACATATTGGAATTTCCCTCATTTGTCTGCAAGTGAAGTACGTGTTCTGTTATACACACTTTCTTTGCAGTTACCTTTATTTTACCCATATTTGTCTATCCAACTTCTGTGATTACAATATAATGGAAGGAAACATTCCACGTGGGAAAAATTATATATAAAAACAAAGATGAGGTGACTTACCGAACAAAAGCGCTGGCAGGTCGATAGACACACAAACAAACACAAACATACACACAAAATTCAAGCTTTCGCAACAAACTGTTGCCTCGTCAGGAAAGAGGGAAGGAGAGGGGAAGACGAAAGGAAGTGGGTTTTAAGGGAGAGGGTAAGGAGTCATTCCAATCCCGGGAGCGGAAAGACTTACCTTAGGGGGAAAAAAGGACAGGTATACACTCGCACACACGCACATATCCATCCACACATACAGACACAAGCAGACATATTTAAAGACAAAGAGTTTGGGCAGAGATGTCAGTCGAGGCAGAAGTGTAGAGGCAAAGAAGTTGTTGAAAGACAGGTGAGGTATGAGTGGCGGCCTCATTACCAACAAACACTGTCTGCCTGTGTCCATTCATGCGAATGGACAGTTTGTTGCTGGTCATTCCCACATAGAATGCATCACAGTGTAGGCAGGTCAGTTGGTTCCCATTTTTCATTCCCTAGTGCCATATTAAGTTTAGAATAATTAAATTTTCTTCTGTATATAGTTGTATCACTTTCAGTTACATCTACGTTCCCTACATCAATTTCCATAGTAAGGGGTCTGTGATTACAATATAATGGAAGAAACATTCCACGTGGGAAAAATTATATATAAAAACAAAGATGAGGTGACTTACCGAACAAAAGCGCTGGCAGGTCGATAGACACACAAACAAACACAAACATACACACAAAATTCAAGCTTTCGCAACAAACTGTTGCCTCGTCAGGAAAGAGGGAAGGAGAGGGGAAGACGAAAGGAAGTGGGTTTTAAGGGAGAGGGTAAGGTTTCATTCCAATCCCGGGAGCGGAAAGACGTACCTCATCTTTGTTTTTATATACAACTTCTGTGATTGCTATTTCTAGAGATAATTGTTCCTTCCCTGCTAGTGGTGGCAGTCATGTATCACAGTATCTGCAACTGACCTGCCTACACTGTGATGCATTCTATGTGGGAATGACCAGCAACAAACTGTCCATTCGCATGAATGGACACAGGCAGACAGTGTTTGTTGGTAATGAGGATCACCCTGTGGCTAAACATGCCTTGGTGCACAGCCAGCACATCTTAGCACAGTGTTACACCGTCCGGGTTATCTGGATACTTCCCACCAACACCAACCTATCCGAACTCCGGAAATGGGAACTTGCCCTTCAGTATATCCTCTCTTCTCGTCATCCGCCAGGCCTCAATCTCCGCTAATTTCAAGTTGCCGCCACTCATACCTCACCTGTCTTTCAACAACTTCTTTGCCTCTACACTTCTGCCTCGACTGACATCTCTGCCCAAACTCTTTGTCTTTAAATATGTCTGCTTGTGTCTGTATGTGTGGATGGATATGTGCGTGTGTGCGAGTGTATACCTGTCCTTTTTTCCCCCTAAGGTAAGTCTTTCCGCTCCCGGGATTGGAATGACTCCTTACCCTCTCCCTTAAAACCCACTTCCTTTCGTCTTCCCCTCTCCTTCCCTCTTTCCTGACGAGGCAACAGTTTGTTGCGAAAGCTTGAATTTTGTGTGTATGTTTGTGTTTGTTTGTGTGTCTATCGACCTGCCAGCACTTTTGTTCGGTAAGTCACCTCATCTTTGTTTTTATATACAACTTCTGTGATTGCTATTTCTAGAGATAATTGTTCCTTCCCTGCTAGTGGTGGCAGTCATGTATCACAGTATCTGCAGCCTTGGCATACCTCAAATGCACACCATTCTTCAGTTCTTTATTAACCTACTTTCTTGTACATACTCTTACCGATTATTGTTTTAAATTTGTCACTGTTCATTATTACTAGTCTGTGATCAGTATGTACAAGCTCCTGAATATACCTGACAATCCAATATCTGATTTTAGGACACCTGTCTCACTGTGATGTAATCAAGCTGATCTCTTCCTGTGTCTCCTGACCACCTTAAAGTACACCTTCTCCTCTTATGATTTTTTTAAGGCCATATTTGCTATTATTAGCTAAAGTTTGTTGGCAGAACACAAGAAGTCTTTCTTTTCTGTCATTGCCATTGATAAATTCATATCATCTTGCAACTCTGCCTTCTATTCCTTCTGTAACGTAGCATTCCAATCCCCCATAATTATAATATTTTCATATCTTTTTATATACTGAATTACTTGCTCAGCTCCCTTACAAACACTCTTTATCTTGTCATCTTCTGCTCACAGCATTGGCATCTATATCTTTACTAAAGTTGTTGTTGGTTTGTTTTCAGTTCTGAAGACAAAAACCATATTGCTGAGCTGCTCATAGTAACTCATTCTGTGTCCTACCTTCCTATTTAGAACCAGTCCTATGCCCATGATTCCTTTTCTGTTATTGTTCATATTACCCTATATTCACCTGCGCAGAAATATGTATCTTCTTTCCATTCCATTTCACTTAACTGACCCCTTCTACAGCTAGATTCTAGCTTTGTATTTTTCTTTTCAGAAACTTTAGCTTCTCTACCTGATTTTCACTTCAGACATTGCACACTGACTCATAAAATGTTACTCTTTCATTGATTCTCAATTTTTTACTCATCATTATCTTCCACCTCTCCTGAAGATACCAGTGGGCTACCAAATTGGGATCTTTTTCCAATGGTATGCTCATCATGAAACTTTTTTCATTTACAGGCAACATTTAATGTGGATGTACATAAGCCATTTTTACTGCAGTGGATTCCATTATCATATTTATCCTCAATGCTATTGATCATTGCTGGCTATTCTGGCTCTAGGGGTAGTTGCCACTCAAAGAGAAAGAGGGTATCCAGAATCTCTATCTGCTCCTCTACTCTCTTGTTTGCTTTATGTAGCAGTTGAGCTAGTAGGTTATGTAGTGGAAACTAGTGTAAAATAATAAGTCAGCTTAAAATGAAACTTTGGCTAGTTTTCTATTTAATTTGATTTAATTTTAACAGCAGTTGTTATTGCTTATTAAAGTCTGAGTCAAAATTCATGTGTTGTTTGCGACAAAATGGTGAATCACCATGTGCTTTGATAATATAAAATGTATTAGCAAATGGTTGAAACTTTTTAGTGTAAAAATTCATTGTTTCTGTGTGTACTTTCGCTGCTTTAATCCACCTGTTTGCTCTTAACAAGACTATTAATAAACTGATAGATGCTTGTGAACTTGAGCATAAGATCTTGAAAGGAGGTACATTTTGTGAAAGCAGTGCATGTTGAAAAGCAAGTAAACTGATGAGACATAAATGCTGGCCATTACAGAGTTTTAAAAGAATTATCAGTATTATTGATAGGCAGACTCCCCTCATCCTTGGTAGTGAGATGGTACACTAGGCTCACATTTTGAGGACAATGGTTCAAATCAGTGTCCAGCCATATAGATTTAGGTTCACTGTGATTTTCCTTAATTGCTCTAGACAAATGTCACAATGGTTCCTTTGAAAAGGCACAACTGATTTCCTTCCCCATTCCTGACACAGAGCTTATGCTCCATCTTTAATGATCTTTACACTGATGGGTCGTTAAACCTAATTCTTTCTTCCTTCCTTCCTTCCTTCTTTCCTTCCTTCCCATCATCCTCACAACAGGTGGGTCCTCCTCATTCTGGTGTCCGAGTGGTCTGATCTTCGTTATAACATACCCCAATCTACCTCTCTCCCCTCCCAAAGGAAGAAACTTAGTTGTGAAAGTTAAGTTAGTGTGTCCCATCAGTACTGACATTCATCCTAAAAGTATTAGTACTGGCAAATAAACCTGTTTCATAATTTTATAATTTTCATGAGACAATTGTCTTTTTGATAAAAGTCCAGCAAATTTTACATGATAGGCTTAATTTAATGATTTTCCTCACACATCTGTTTTCCTAGCTTGTAATAGGATGAAAAGGAAAACAGGTAAATGTTTAACTGAATTATAAAGTTCACACAATCTAAATTAAGTAAAGGAGTGAGCAAAGTAGGATACTGAAAGAAACAAGAAAACACAAATGTGACTTACGAAAAGAACTTTTCCCACAAAAATGCATTTGATGAGGACCTATTCAGTGTTGTGCATGAAGAGGATCCAGCTTATCTTCAGTGTAAGGACCTATTCTTTGATCTAAGCAGCAGAACATTTGGATAAAGCATAAATAGTAAGATTATTATATTAATTGTGTTAATGTGATGATTTTAAAGTTTTTTTAGTGTCGAATGACCAGCTTGTTCCACTAGTTATAAAATGTGCTTTCAATAAATTTAAGCCTAACATAAATTTCAGCGTTTAATCTCCTCTTAAGATATAATAATATATTTGCTGTGTGTATCCTTTTTCCAACTGTAAACATCTTCTGAATGGTATAGACTTTTGTTTTAAATTGTTGTACGTTTGTGTCTCTATTAGCGTAAATATATCTCAACAGTGATATTGTCTTCAGTCTCTCGAAAGCAAAATAGGGTGTTTAAGGGAAACACAACATAAGCTACTGGCGTGCACCACTTGCTTTAGTTCCATATTTTTCATTATGCAACACTTGCATTAGGGAAACTAAAAGTATCATTTAGTTAAATGTTGTAAATGTTTGAAATGAACTGAAGCACATGCAGAATATGAAACTGAGCCATCTGCTCAAGTGACTCCATAATACTGTCACAAACATTGTGTAATGTTATTCAAAGACTGTATTGTTGCAGAAGTTGACAATTGGTTTTCCCACCAATCATAAAGGTATTAAAACAGAAGATGCTTAAGGTGGTCCCAATATCTCAAAATTATGGTGGAGAGCACATGTAATAGCCATTCTGAAGCCTGGAAAACACAGTAGGGACATCAAGAACTATAGGCCGCTATCTTTCTTGTGACAGCTATACAAGATATTCAAAGAATGCCACACAGCTGACTCATTCAGCCTGTCGATTAACTGCTCATTCCACAAGTAGGCTTCAGATGAGGCAAGAGCACTGTTGCACAGAACCTCAGTCAGATCCTCAGCATATTGAAGATGGTTTTGAAACCACACACATCACAGGAGGTACTGCCATTGCCTTTAGTGCTGCTTATGATATAGTTAACCACCATATTCTCTTACAAAAAGTACTTGTTCTCACCAAGGATCCAAAACTTACCAAGTTGGTATAAACACTGTTGCAGAATAGAAGGTTCCTTGTCGATTTTAAAGGGCAACAAAGTACCCTAAGTGAAGACTCCAGAAAAATACACTGCATCAAGGAAGCCTGATGGCACCATTTCTATCTAATGTTTATACAAATGACCAGCTCCTTTCTAACAAGAAGTTTCAATATATGCTGACAACCTATGCTGACCTTGCCCATCAGGTGCAACATTTGAAGAGATAGAGCTCTTTGTGGTGCCTTGAAAGGACTAAGCACATATTCTGTCAAAATACCTAAAGCCCAACCCGTCAAAAACTTAATTCTGTTCTTTCTACCTCAGGAACAGGGTTCCTCAAGAATATTTGAATGTGTCTTGTAATGGCACCCTCTTGGAACATTGCTTCACTCATAAGTACCTAAGGGTAACATAAGAGTACTGTTACCTTCAGAGAGCACTATTCCAACTTCAAACAGAAAACCGGCACTTGGAATAAAATATGAGAACATTAAGAGACACAAACTTGAGAGCTAAGCCTCTGCTTTGGTCCTATGCTATTCCCCCTGTTTGGTAAAAAATTTCTCATGCCAAAACTGCAGACCCTGCTCTAAATGAAGCTTTCAAGGTGATTACTGGGTGCTTAAAACCTGCCTAAAAACCTACCCTGCTAAAATGATTCACTGTCTCACCACTATAATACCTTTAAATATTTGTCACAGTCACGTATTGTTTGGTCGTGAGCTACCTAACTGTAGGCTAAAACCAAGAAAGTTTTCTTCAAACAGCAGATATTTTGAAACTCTTTCCAGACAAGGCAAGACTCTTTTGGTGTAAATCCATACAAGAGTGGATTGAACCATTAGAACATCTCCTGGCTGGCCACAGTGATAAGTGGGGTGTTTAAGAGGTCCCTTAACCACTTAAGAACTGGCATCAGTAGGGCGAAGTTCTCTCTTACACAGTGGAGTTTCACCCCCCTGCGGGTCTGGGGTAAGAATAGGCCCGAGGTATTCCTGCCTGTCATAAGAGGCGACTAAAAGGAGTTTCAAACGTTTCGGCCTTCCATGTGATGGTCCCCCTTGGGGTTTGACCTCCATTTTTCAAAATTCTACAGAAGTATGAGCCTTTTGGGGAAGGACGCCTTACGTGGTGTACCACTGGTCCTCAGTGCACTAAGACCTTGGCACTCAGCATTGTACCGGCGTTGTAACCATACCCACTATTCCTCAAATTGGGCCTAAACGCCTGATGGGTTGTACAAGTTACGCCCTTAGTGCGTCCCCATCTGTACCTACGATCATGATGGACTTTCCATGGCACCAGACATCCACCACGGTAGCCAGCCCGTTGTGGTGGGGTCGTCATGTACCCTCTAGGTTGTAGCCCCCTGACAACACAGGGATCGTACTGCCGATACCTGAGCTGCACCCTCCCCACGTCGGCCAAGGAGTAGATGCCCGTCTCCTTGGGGCGGACGTTTCGCAGATGAAACGTCAACATGTATCGGGTCGCTCTGCGGCCGAGTCTTTCAAAAGGAAAGGTACTGTCTCCGGTTCTCCTGCCCTTTCCCCCTTGGCCACTCCCTGGGAGGAGGGACAGGCCCGCCGGCTTGGGGCGAATTACTTCGTCCGCTATTTGGTCTGTTCTTGAACCGATGGGGGGACGTTCGCCACCTCCAAGCCCATGTTCTTTGTTCAGCACATTGAGGACATCTTTGGGGAAATCGAGGCTCTCAGTAAGATGCGTTCGGTGTCCGTTCTTATAAAGACCACCTCCGCCACACAGTCGGTGGCGCTCCAGGTGTGCGACTGCCTAGGGGACATCCCAGTGTCCATTGTCCCACATCTGGCACTAAATGGGACGCAGGGGGTTATTTTTCATCGGGACCTCCTGCTGCAATCTGATCAGGAACTCCGGGCCAACCTGGAGCGCCGAGGCGTGCATTTCGTCCGGCGAGTCCAGCACGGCCCCAAAGACCGTCGCATCGACACTGGGGCCTTTATCCTCACCTTCGAGGGGGACGTTCTCCCGGAGAAGGTAAAGGTGATGCGCTACCGGTGCGACGTGCGACCTTGCGTCCCACCTCCTATGCGCTGTTTTCGGTGTTTGCGCTTTGGGCACATACCGTCACGGTGTGAGGCTGAGCCCCTTTGTGGCGATTGTGGACATCCTCTTCGTGAGGAACATACTTGCACCCCACCACCTCAGTGCGTTAATTGACCTGGCATCCACTCGCCTAGATCCTCAGACTGCCCCGCATATCAGAAAGAGAAGAAGATACAAGAACTCAAAACTTTGGATCGTCTCTCTTATTCTGAGGCCAGGAAGAAGTATGACCGCCTCCATCCCGTGCTGTTGACCACTTTGTTTGCCTCAGTTGTGTCCACTCCTTCTGCGGTATCCTCACCCCTATCCTGTCCCCCCTCCGCCTCCTCCCCCCATCCGGGGTCTCTGCCTCCGCCTCCCAAATCCCTCCCTTCCAAATCCTCCTCCCCCGTGGCCCCTGCCCCCTCTGCCCCAGGGGCCACTCTTCCTCCTCCTCCTCCTCCTCCTCCTCCTCCTCCTCCTCCTCCTCCTCCTCCTCCTCCCTGCCGCCTGAGAAGCGATCCTCTTTTCAGGCGTCCATCGGGGAAATGTTCGGGACCCCAGCTTCCGAGGTCCGGCATTCCAAAACGGACCCCGCGCGTGAGGACCTTCTTCGGGTCCAGCCCACCATCCCTGTGCCTCCTCAGACTTCCAAGAAGGCCTCCAAGAAGAAGTCTCTATCCCCCTCGCCGGGACACTCTGCTGCCAGGCGCTCAGCTGGCCTCTCGTCAGCAAATGATGCTGCCCCTCCTACACAACCTGGGACAGTGGTCACAGCTGGCGACGACTTGAAGGAACAGGGTCCGCCTCCCGCCGGTTGTAGCGTTGTTCCCTCGAAACCTGGCCTCCGCGGCCGTCGAGGTGACCAGCTCTTCCCCCGTCTCGTTCCCCCTCTTTTTTGACTAGCGATGGCCTTGTTACATTGGAACATAAGAGGTATTCGATCTAATTGGGATGAATTACAACTGCTCCTCCGCCTGCATTGTCCGCTCGTCGTTGGTCTCCAGGAAACCAAGTTGTGCCTGACTGACCATATTGCCTTTACCCACTATACCTCGGAGTGGTATGACCTCACCCCTGTGGATGGTATCCCAGCTCATGGTGGGGTCATGTTGCTCGTTAGGGACGATGTATATTACCATCCCATCCCATTGCCCACCCCACTCCAAACAATAGCTGTCCGTATTACTCTTTCTGCTTTTACTTTTTCAGTTTGTACCATCTACACTCCGTCGTCATCCGCTGTTAGTCGGGCTGACATGATGCACCTGATTGTTCAGCTTCCCCCACTGTTTTTATTGTTTGGCGACTTCAATGCCCATCATCCCCTTTGGGGCTCTCCTGCATCCTGTCAAAGAGGCTCACTCTTGGCATATGTCTTCAACCATCTCAATCTTGTCTGCCTCAATACTGGTGCACCGAATTTCCTCTCGGACTCTACTCATACCTACTCCCACTTGGACCTCTCGATCTGTTCTACCACTCTTGCCCGTCGGTTCGAGTGGTATGTCCTTTCTGACACCTATTCGAGTGACCACTTCCCCTGTGTCGTTCGTCTCCTGCACCACACCCCATCCCCACGTCCTTCGAGCTGGAACGTACTGAAAGCTGACGGGGGACTTTACTCCTCCCTGGCGACCTTTCCGGACCACAATTTTCTCAGTTGTGACAGTCAGGTCGAATACCTCACGGCTGTTACCATCAATGCTGCTGAACGTTCCATTCCTCATACCACCTCTTCTTCACGTCGCGTTTCCGTCCCCTGGTGGAATGAGGCTTGTAGAGACGCTATCTGTGCTCAACGACGTGCTTTACGCGCCTTTCGCCGCCATCCTACGTTGGCAAATTGTATTGGATACAAACAACTCCGAGTGCAATGCCATAGAGTCATCAAAGACAGTAAAAAAGCTTGTTTGGCCTCTTTCACCAGCTCCTTTAACAGTTTTACTCCCTCTTCTGTCGTTTGGGGTATCCTGCGCCGGCTGTCGGGCATTAAGGCCCAATCCTCGGTACCTGGCCTGACCTCAAGTAATGAGGTCCTTGTTGATCCTGTGGCTGTCTCCAACACCTTCGGCCGGTTTTTCGCGGAGGTTTCAAGCTCCGCCCATTACCACCCTGCCTTCCTTCCCAGGAAAGAGGCAGAAGAGGCTCAGCGACCTTCCTTCCACTCGCTGAATCTGGAAAATTATAATGCCCCCTTTACTATGCGGGAACTCGAACGTGCGCTTGCACTGTCCCGGTCCTCTGCTACGGGGCCAGATGCCATTCACGTTCAGATGCTGGCACACCTTTCTCCGGCGGGCAAAAGCTTCCTTCTTCGTACCTACAATCGCGTCTGGACCGAAGGTCAGGTCCCCATGCATTGGCTTGACGCCGTCGTTGTTCCTATACCCAAACCCGGGAAGGATAGACATCTTCCTTCGAGTTACCGCCCCATTTCTCTTACAAGCTGTGTCTGTAAGGTGATGGAGCGCATGGTTCATGCTCGGTTAGTTGGGATTCTTGAATCTCGACGGCTACTTACCAATGTTCAATGCAGCTTTCGTCGCCACTGCTCCGCTGTTGACCACCTTGTGACCTTGTCGACATTCATCATGAACAACTTTTTGCGAAGGCGCCAAACGGTAGCCGTGTTCTTCAATTTGGAGAAGGCTTATGATACCTGTTGGAGAGGAGGTATCCTCCGCACTATGCACCGGTGGGGCCTACGTGGTCGCCTGCCCCCCTTTATTGTTTCCTTTTTAACGGATCGAAAGTTTAGGGTACGTGTGGGTTCCGTATTGTCAGACGTCTTCCTCCAGGAGAACGGAGTGCCTCAGGGCTCCATCTTGAGCATAGCCCTTTTTGCCATCGCGATCAATCCAATTATGGAATGCATTCCACCTAATGTCTCAGGCTCTCTCTTTGTCGATGACTTCGCGATTTACTGCAGTGCCCGGAGAACATGCCTCCTGGAGCGCTGCCTTCAGCGTTGTCTAGACAGCCTATACTCATGGAGCGTGGCAAATGGCTTCCGGTTCTCTGAAGAGAAGACGGTTTGTATCAACTTTTGGCGATATGAAGTGTTCCTTCCGCCATCCTTACATTCTGTCCCGTTGTTCTCCCATTCGTGGACACAACTAAGTTTCTAGGGCTCACATTGGGCAGGAAACTTTGTTAGTCTCCGCATGTCTCTTATTTGGCGGCCCGTTGTACACGTTCCGTTAATGTCCTCAGAGTTTTTAGTGGTTCATCTTGGAGAGCGGATCGCACTGTCCTGCTTCACTTGTATTGGTCCATAGTCCGATCGAAGCTGGATTATGGGAGCTTCATCTGCTCGGCCATCCCTCTTACGCCGTCTCAACTCCATCCACAACCCCTGCGGGTTCGGGGGTAAGAATAGGCCCGCGGTATTCCTGCCTGTCGTAAGAGGCGACTAAAAGGAGTCTCAAATGTTTTGGCCTTAATGTGATGGTCCCCCTTGGGGTTTGACCTCCATTTTTCAAAATTCTACAGAAGTACGAGCCTTTTGGGGAAGGACACCTTACATGGTGTACCACTGGTCCTAAGTGCACTAAGACCTTGGCACTCAGCATTGCACCGGCGTTGTCACCATACCCATTATTCCTCAAATTGGGCCTAAACGCCTGATGGGTTGTCCAAGTTACGCCCATAGTGCATCTCCATCTGCACCAGCGATCATGATGGACTTTCCATGGCACCAGAAATCCAGCACGGTAGCCAGCCCGTTGTGGTGGGGTCGTCATGTACCCTCTAGGTTGTAGCCCCCTGACAACACAGGGATCATACTGCCGATACCTGAGCTGCACCCTCCCCACGTTGGCCAAGGAGTAGATGCCCGTCTCCTTGGGGCATCAGGACTCCCGGCAATGGTCATCCTGCCAGGTGGCCCTTGCTGCGGCTGGGTGGCGCCCGTGGGGAGAGCCCCTGGTCGGAGTGGGTGGTATCGGGGCGGACGTTTCGCACATGAAACGTCAACACGTATCAGGTCGCACTGCGGCCGAGTCTTTCAAAAGAAAAGGTACCGTTTCTAGTTCTGGTTCTCCTGCCCTTTCCCCCTTGGCCACTCCATGGGAGGAGGGACAGGCCTGCCGGCTTGGGGCGAAGTACTTCCCCCGCTATTTGGTCTGTTCTCGAACGGATGGGGGGACGTACACCACCTCCAAGCCCATGTTCTTTGTTCAGCACATTGAGGACGTCTTCGGGGAAATCGAGGCTCTCAGCAAGATGCGATCAGGGTCCGTTCTTATCAAGACCACCTCTGCCACACAATCGGCGGCACTCCAGGCGTGCGACCGCCTCGGGGACATCCCAGTCTCCATTGTCCCACATCTGGGACTAAATAGGACGCAGGGGGTTATTTTTCATCGTGACCTCCTGCTACAATCTGATGAGGAGCTCAGGGCCAACCTGGAGCGCCGCGGCGTGCATTTCGTCCGGCGAGTCCAGCGCGGCCCCAAAGACCGTCGCATCGACACCGGGGCCTTTATCCTCACCTTCGAGGGGGACGTTCTCCCGGAGAAGGTAAAGGTGATGTGCTACCGGTGCGACGTGCGACCTTAAGTCCTGCCTCCTATGCGCTGTTTTAGGTGTTTGCGCTTTGGGCACATGTCGTCCCAGTGTGAGGCTGAGCCCCTTTGTGGCGACTGTGGACGTCCTCTTCATGAGGAACATACTTGCACCCCACCACCTCGGTGCCCTAATTGTCCTGGCGTCCACTCGCCTAGGTCCCCAGACTGCCCCGCCTATCAGAAGGAGAAAAAGATACAAGAAATCAAAACTTTGGATCGGCTCTCTTATTCTGAGGCCAGGAAGAAGTATGATCGCCTTCATCCCGTGTCACTGGCCACCTCGTTTGCCTCAGTTGTGTCCACTCCTTCCGCTGTATCCTCCCTTCTATCCTGTCCCCCCTCCGCCTCCTCTGCCCATCAGGGGGCTCTGCCTCCACCTCCCAAATCCCTCCCTTCCAACTCCTCCTCCCCCACGGCCCCCACCCCCCCTGCCCCAGGGGCTGCCCTTCCTCCTCCTCCTCCCCCCACGCCACCTGAGAAGCGATCCTCTTCTCAAGCGTCCATCGGGGAAACGTTCCGGACCCCAGCTTCCGAGGTCCGGCGTTCCAAAACGGACCCCGCGCGTGAGGACCTTCTTCGGGTCCAGCCCACCATCCCTGTGCCTCCTCGGCCTTCCAAGAAGGCCTCCAAGAAGAAGTCTCTATCCCCCTCTCCACCCCGGCGCGTTTCCGCTGACGCTTCATCCGTGAGTCGCTGCTCCCGGCCGTCCTCAGTTTCGCTGGGACGCTCTGCTGCCAGGCGTTCCGCCGGCCTTTTGTCGGCAAATGATGCGGCCCCTCCTACACAATCAGGGACGGCGGCCGCAGCTGGCGATGAGTCGATGGAACCGGATCCGCCTGCCGTCAGTTGTAGCGTTGTTGCCTCGCAACCTGGCCCTCCGCGGCCATCGAGGTGACCAGCTCTTCCCCGTCTCGTTCCCCCAACTTTTTGACTAGCAATGGCGTTGTTTCATTGGAACATAAGAGGTATTCGATCTAATCGGGAGGAATTACAACTGCTCCTCCGCCTGCACTGTCCGCTCGTCCTTGGTCTCCAGGAAACCAAGTTGCGCCCGACTGACCGTATTGCCTTTTCCCACTATACCTCGGAGCGGTATGACCTCGCCCCTGTGGATGGTATCCCAGCTCATGGTGGGGTCCTGTTGCTCGTTCGGGACGATGTCTATTACCATCCCATCCCATTGACCACCCCACTCCAAGCAATAGCTATCCGCATTACTCTTTCTGCTTTTACTTTTTCAGTTTGTACCGTCTACACTCCACCGTCATCTGCTGTTAGTCGGGCTGACATGATGCACCTGATCGATCAGCCTTCCCCGCCGTTCTTATTGTTTGGCGACTTCAATGCCCATCATCCCCTTTGGGGCTCTCCTGCATCCTGTCAAAGAGGCTCACTCTTGGCGGATGTCTTCAACCATCTCACTCTTGTCTGCCTCAATACCGGCGCCCCGACTTTCCTCTCGGACTCTACTCATACCTACTCCCACTTGGACCTCTCGATCTGTTCTACCACTCTTGCCCGTCGGTTCGAGTGGTATGTCCTTTCTGACACCTATTCGAGCGACCACTTCCCCTGTGTCGTTCGTCTCCTGCACCACACCCCATCCCCACGTCCTTCGCACTGGAACATACTGAAAGCTGACTGGGGACTTTACTCCTCCCTGGCGACCTTTCCGGACCACGATTTTCCCAGTTGTGACAGTCAGGTCGAATACCTAACGGCTGTTATTATCCATGCTGCCGAACGTTCAATACCTCGTACTACTTCTTCTTCACGTCGCGTTTCCGTCCCCTGGTGGAACGAGGCTTGTAGGGATGCTATCCGTGCTCGACGACGTGCTTTACGCACCTTTCGCCGCCATCCTACGTTGGCGAATTGTATTGAATACAAACGACTCCGAGCGCAATGCCGTAGAGTCATCAAAGACAGCAAAAAAGCTTGCTGGGCCTCTTTCACGAGCTCCTTTACCAGTTTTACTCCCTCTTCCGTTGTTTGGGGTAGCCTGCGCCGGCTGTCGGGCATTAAGGCCCACTCCTCAGTACCTGGCCTGACCTCAGGTAATGAGGTCCTTGTTGATCCTGTGGCTGTCTCCAACGCCTTTGGCCGCTTTTTCGCGGAGGTTTCAAGCTCCGCCCATTACCATCCTGCCTTCCTTCCCAGGAAAGAGGCAGACGAGGCTCGGCGACCTTCCTTCCACTCGCTGAATCTGAAAACTTACAATGCCCCCTTTACTATGCGGGAACTCGAACGTGCGCTTGCACTGTCCCGGTCCTCTGCTCCGGGGCCAGATGCCATTCACGTTCAGATGCTGGCACACCTTTCTCCGGCGGGCAAAAGCTTCCTTCTTCGTACCTACAATCGCATCTGGACCGAAGGTCAGGTCCCCATGCGTTGGCGTGACGCCGTTGTTGTTCCTATACCCAAACCCGGGAAGGATAGACATCTTCCTTCTAGTTACCGCCCCATTTCTCTTACAAGCTGTGTCTGTAAGGTGATGGAGCGCATGGTTAATGCTCGGTTAGTTTGGATTCTTGAATCTCGACGACTACTTACTAATGTCCAATGCGGCTTTCGTCGCCGCCGCTCCGCTGTTGACCACCTTGTGACCTTGTCAACATTCATCATGAACAACTTTTTGTGAAGGCGCCCAACGGTAGGCGTGTTCTTCGACTTGGAGAAGGCTTATGATACCTGTTGGAGAGGAGGTATCCTCCGCACTATGCACAAGTGGGGCCTACGCGGTCGTCTGCCCCTTTTTATTGATTCCTTTTTAACGGATCGAAAGTTTCGGGTACGTGTGGGTACCGTATTGTCCGACGTCTTCCTCCAGGAGAACGGAGTGCCTCAGGGCTCCGTCTTGAGCGTAGCCCTTTTTGCCATCGCGATCAATCCAATTATGGATTGCATTCCACCTAATGTCTCAGGCTCTCTCTTTGTCGATGACTTCGCGATCTACTGCAGTGCCCAGAGCACATGCCTCCTGGAGCGCTGCCTCCAGCGTTGTCTAGACAGCCTCTACTCATGGAGCGTGGCAAATGGCTTCTGGTTCTCTGAAGAGAAGACGGTTTGTATCAACTTTTGGCGATATAAAGCGTTCCTTCCGCCATCCTTACATCTCGGTCCCGTTGTTCTCCCATTTGTGGACACAACTAAGTTTCTAGGGCTCACGTTGGACCGGAAACTGTGTTGGTCTCCACATGTCTCTTATTTGGCGGCCCGTTGTACACGTTCCCTTAATGTCCTCAGAGTTCTTAGCGGTTCATCTTGGGGAGCGGATCGCACTGTCCTGCTTCACTTGTATCGGTCCATAGTCCGATCGAAGCTGGATTATGGGAGCTTCGTCTACTCGTCCGCTCGGCTGTCCCTCTTACGCCGGCTCAACTCCATCCACCATCGGGGGATACGTCTTGCGACCGGAGCCTTCTACACTAGTCCTGTCGAGAGTCTTTACGCTGAAGCTGCCGAGTTACCATTGACCTACCTTCGCGACATACTGCTGTGTCGGTATGCCTGCCGGCTGTTGTCTATGCCCGAACACCCCTCTTACAAGTCCTTCTTCGCCGATTCTCTCGACCGTCAGTACGGGTTGTATGTGTCTGCCCTGCTGCCCCCCGGAGTCCGCTTCCGTCGCCTGCTTCGACAATTGGATTTTGCCCTCCCTACCACCTTCAGAGAGGGTGAGAGCCCGACACCACCTTGGCTCCAGGCTCCAGTTCGTATTTATCTCGACCTCAGCTCACTCCCGAAGGAGGGTACTCCGGCTGCAGTGTATTGCTCACGGTTTGTCGAACTTCGTGCTCGACTTGCTGGTCACACCTTTATTTACACCGATGGCTCCAAAACTGACGATGGTGTCGGCTGTGCCTTTGTCGTCGGGACCGCCACCTTTAAATACCGGCTCCTTGACCAATGTTCCAGCTTTACGGCCGAGCTTTTTGCTCTCCATCAGGCCATTCAGTATTCCCGCCGCCACCGCCATTCATCGTATGTACTCTGCACTGACTCACTCAGTGCTCTTCAGAGCCTTGGGGCTCCCTATCCGGTCCATCCCTTGATTCAACGAATACAGCAGTCCCTCCATTCTTTCACTGACAATGGCGGTTCTGTCAGCTTTCTGTGGGTCCCCGGACATGTAGGAGTGCCTGGGAATGAGGCTGCGGATGCTGCAGCCAAGGCTGCAGTCCTCCAGCCTCGGCCAGCCTCCCATTGTGTCCCGTCATCTGACGTTTGTGGGGATGTATGTAAGAGGCTTGTGTCCTTGTGGTGGGATGCTTGGTCATCCCTCCAAGGAAACAAGCTCCAGGCAGTAAAACCGCTCCCAACTGCTTGGACAACTTCCTCCCGACCATCTCGGCGCGAGGAGGTCCTTCTGACCAGGTTGCGGATTGGGCATTGCCGGTTTAGCCACCGCTATCTGCTCTCTGGTGACCCAGCCCCGCAGTGCCCTTGTGGTCAGGCATTAACGGTGCGCCATGTTTTATTGTCGTGTCCCCGTTTTAGTCAATTTCGTGTTGTCCTGTCCCTGCCATCTACCTTACCGGATGTTTTAGCTGATGACGCTCGAGCAGCTGCTCGTCTTCTGTGTTTTATAACTTTAACTGGCTTGACCAAAGACATTTAACCTTTTTACTTATTTCATCTGCATCTTTGTCAGGTCCTTTTGATGTCCCCCCATCCCCTTGAGTTTTAGCAGGTTCCTTGTGCTCTACCACCAGTGACTGGGCGCTAATGACCTCAGCAGTTGAGCGCCCTTAAACCCTACCAAAAAAAAAAAAAAAAACCTCCATCCACCATCGGGGGTTACGTCTTGTGACCGGAGCCTTCTACACTAGTCCTGTCGAGAGTCTTTATGCTGAAGCTGCCGAATTACCATTGACCTACCGGCGCGACGTACTGCTGTGTTGGTATGCCGGCCGGCTGTTGTCAATGCCCGACCACCCCTCTTATCAGTCCTTCTTCGCCAATTCTCTCGACCGTCAGTACGGGTCGTATGTGTGTGTCTGCCCTGCTGCCCCCCCCCCCCCCCCCCTCCGGAGCCGCTTCTGTCACCTGCTTCGCCAATTGGATTTTGCCCTCCCTACCACCTTCAGAGAGGGTGAGAGCTGGACACCACCTTGGGTCCAGGCTCCGGTTCATATTTATCTCAACCTCAGCTCACTCCCGAAGGAGGGTACTCCGGCTGCAGTGTATTGCTCACGGTTTGTCGAACTTCATGCTCGACTTGCCGGTCACACCTTTATTTACACCGATGGCTCCAAAACTGATGATGGTGTTGGCTGTGCCTTTGTCGTCGGGGCCGCCACCTTTAAATACCGGCTCCTCGACCAATGTTACAGCTTTACGGCCGAGCTTTTTGCTCTCCATCAGGCCGTTCAGTATGCCCGACACCACTGCCATTTATCGTAGGTACTCTGCTCTGACTCACTCAGTGCTCTTCAGAGCCTTGGAGCTCCCTATCCGGTCCATCCCTTGGTTCAACGGATCCAGCAGTCCCTCCATTCTTTCGCTGATAATGGTTCTCCTGTCAGCTTTCTGTGGGTTCCCGGACATGTAGGAGTGCCTGGGAATGAGGCTGCAGATGCTGCATCCAAGGCTGCAGTCCTCCTGCCTCGGCCAGCCTCCCATTGTGTCCCGTCAGCTGCTGTCTGTTTCACTTGGTGTTCATCTTTTCAACATCTGTATTCGCCTTCCCTTGTGTTTTTAGGCTGGGGATTTTAATATATTGCAGAGTGGCTGGCTCATCTTTTTTTATTCTTGTGATCACCCAGCCAAGGCCATCTGCTATATTATTTTAACAACTTTTACTGATTTTTTTCTGTTCATTATGTTTTCAATTTTGGCTTGATACTTTAATTTTCTACTTCAGTGTGGTTATACACATAGTTTCTCATCTTGTTCCTTTCCCAGATTTCAAGCAAATGGGTTCCTTTGGGGTATGGTTTCAATCTGAGACCTGTGTGACTAAGGAGAAAGGGGCTGATAACCACACAGTTTAGTTCTTTTAATCTCCAAATCAACCATACAACCAGTCACATTTGAGAGCCAAACTTCCACTTGAACTTCCTGCTAAAACCAGGTCAACTTTCACCTTGCAATCCCCTTGCAGCAAATTGTTGACTGCCTTAAGATGCACAGGCATGGCTACCATTGCATTCTTATTCTGTCCAACTGTTAGCATGCTTACATCAGAATGTGAATTGATCATATACATAGCAATGGTTTGCTTATTTGCCCCTTATATATACTGATATGATAATGTAAGCAAGCATGATTGGTTCTTTCCATTCATGGTCAAGCTGCCATTAATTACTGGGCCAATCTTGAACGTTTGACACTGATTAACTTTGCTTATGCGCTCGACATTGCTTTAAGGAACTGTCTCATTTCTTTTATTTACAACTTTGCACTCTTGTAGAATTTCATGGCCTGCTTGTCTTTCACTTCCTTGATCTATCATCATGAGTACATCACTCGCTACTGAAAATATAAAGCTGATTTCACTTCTTTCACAGACCACCACAGCTGTTTTTAGTGGTAATAGTAGCTGCACAAACCATACGTGACACTTTAAATTGTGCTGCTTCTTCAGTGATGCTCCTCAGGTGATGCTATGCATCTGACAACATACTATTGTTGATATATTCATTCTGTAATAACTGCTGCATGATTGGTCTAATGGTACATTTCGCTGACTAGTGTTGTGCTCAACTGGAGGTATTTTTATGATGGCTTCAGTGCAAAATCAGGGATCATCACGGCTGCCCTGGAATCTAAACTGTTGACTGCTACAGTGAACTTCATGTGGTTTCTGGCAGCATTGTTTTGCGTAAATGCTGAGTCCAACATCGTGAACCACAACTCTTGTTTTTCCTGCAGAAACTTTGGAATCTACACTTTCGTTTATGGGTTAGAAACTGTGCCAAACTTATCAAGCAAACTGCTACTCATACTTCACAGAGATAATTTATTGTCCTGATTTGAGCTTGACGGTCATCTGTTTTCTTTTGCAGATGATCTTGCAGCTGTAACAACTGCATCTTCATTGGAAGCCATTTGATGTTTTGGCATGAAGTCACCATTTGGTTTTGCATGTTTCCTGGGGTCTCTGCACTCTTCAGTATTCCAGGAGTCACCAGTTTACTAACCATCCATCATTTGATAATATTAATTTGGGGAATCAGCAATATTTGATTCAACTGATTTAGTTCACACAGTTAGGAAAATACAACTTGACAAGAATGTGAGTGAATGACAAACTATGAAACTTAAAGGCAGAGAGAAAATATAATAATGATAAGATGTGCCTGCAGCTCAAAGAACAATAAAATACATTTTGAATTTTAATCTGAATTTGATACTTCCCATATTAGCAATAATTTTCCAAATTTTGGTTTAGCTGTAGGAATTTTGTAGAAGATTCTTACATCAACTGTTAATAACATAGCAAATGCTGTTAGAATATATACATTGTTAATCTGAAGCTCAGTTCCATATCTCATGTGACCTTTAGTTGCTCTGTAATTACATCACAGTATGTGAAATGATAGTGGACCTGGAAATTGTTGCAGCAAGTCTCGAGCACAGACACTAGTGGGTACACCATGCTATCTATCTCCAGAGCTGTGTGACGGGCGTGACTATGGGCGTGAGAGTGATATCTGGGCTACTGGAGTAGTCGTCTATGAGATGCTTGCACTGCGAAGACCATTTGAAGCCCCGGTGAGTGCTGTACTAGAATGTGAACTTCTAAGATTGTGAACATTGTAGTATTAGGTTAACACATAAGTAATGGAAGTTATTTGAAGTGTATCTTTCTAGAAATAGTTCATATGATGTTTCAACCAAAGTGCTGAAACAGTGCGCTACCTTCGTAGTGACCCCATGAGCTACCTTCGTAGTCAGTTGAACCAAGATATATTCCTGATAGACTGAAATATGTAACAGCAATACCCGTTCATAAAACTGAAAAGTGAAGGTAAGCTTGTGACCTCTACCACCTACCCCCTCTCCCACCCATACCTTCCCCCTACACCCCATGTATCATGTTCTCAAAACTTTTTGAGAAGGTAGTTTAAAACAGGATACTGTAGCACCTTTCTGATACTACTCTTTTTGCTACTACATACTGAGCTTGGTATTGGTAGAAGTTCCTATACAGAGGAAACAGTACATGATCTCGCATACTGATATTCATTTCTTGCAGACCTACATGAAAATAATTACCCTATTTGCATATTCTGTTAAACTGCCAAGTCCTTTGATTGTGTAGGTAATAAACGAAAATAGTATAGCATGAAAGACATCGTACCTCAACAGCAGAAGGCAAAAGACTACATAAATAAATGATACCACAGGAATAAGACTAAATGCAGAGTAACTGTTTTGACCTGCAATGGTCCATGCTTGGCCCCATCCTGTTCTTGATCCATAAAATTTATTCATCCAGGCTATTAGAGGACTCTTCTAACATGCCTACGAAAAAAGTGTGTGATTATGGTCCCAACCATGCGATCAACAGATGCAACCAGGTGAATATTGGAACAGCCTTACAATTACTTCAAATCAAACAACTTAATCCTTAATTGTACAAAGATTCATATTATGCATTTCCAAACACATTTAAATGATTTAAAAGTATTAAAAGTAGGTGTCCTCGAAGAAAGGATATTGCAGAGACATGGCCCTGTCACTGCAGTATTCTTTCTTCTGAGGAGGAAGTTCGAGTCGGTTACACCAAACAACACTCCCATTTTGCAGTAGTTCACTTACTCACCTCTTTACACAAGCAAGGCTTACAAAGAACTGGACATGGTGGAAGAGAGCAAAGATAATCTTGGCTTAGCATCCAAAGACTATGCTCCGAATCTAGAGACAAACACATATCAATGCTGGTGTCGACCTCAGACCTCATCGGTGCCACATAGCACATAGCCCCCCCCCCCCCCTTCCTCACCAGTACAGAGTACTCTTGAGAAGTGAGAGGCCAGGGTGGAGGGGATGACCAGGACGTCAGCAGTGGTGGTCCACGGGAACCAGACCACGGTCAGCTCGACAGCATCGTCGGGGAGCTGTGTGGATAGATGATGTGAAGGAAGGTTTGGCCACTGAACCTGGAAGTGATTGAAGCGTACTGGGCATGCTGGTCGTGCGGCAACTGGTAGGCCGGCGGTTTGTGAGTGGAATGGAGCGACGATGACGATGTCTCCAGTGGGCATGGCGAACACATGAAGCATGTCCAGGTTGACGTCAGGCAGGAAGGGAAAAAAAATTTCACCAGGTGGCAGGCAATGGCGGAGATTGTGCCATGAGCACCGGAGGAAGGGAAACACACGACGAACAGTGTTTCATCGCGTAGTATTATAGACATGGCATGGATAATGTCCAGAGGAACAGTCACAAACACCTCGAGCGAGGGCACGTTCAAGATGGGAGGCATGAGAAACCTCGACAGGGCAAGGCAGGCGACAGAGGAGAGGTTGAAGGGACCAGTGAAGGGCCTGGCGGCGAGGGCGTGATCATAGGTAAGCTCGACTAGGGGAGCATGGGGTCACTTGACAGAGTGCGTGAGACCGGAGTAGGGGGCAAGGTCGGAGGAGAGCTTGACAATTGGAGCTGGGAGTCACTCGATTGAGTGTGTAAGTCCGACCTGGAGGGTGTGGTCGGAGCATCGTGAGCCACAACAGTGAGTGGTGTGGTCGTGCCTGAAGGGCCACATGAGCAGCCTTAAGTCTGTTGATAGAGACTGTGACAGCTGAATCTTTCATCTAGATGTCATAGATGTTGGCTGAGTGCCGAAGATCTCGGTATGGGTTGGTATATGGAGGTTGGAGGGGAGCACGGACAGTGTCATCTCGGAGCATGGCGTACTCACAATTATCCAGATATTTCGGGATGTGAACCTTAGGGCGGTAATGGCTGGCGGGCGGAGTGATGTGGAGGTTGATAAAGTGGCATCTGACACGGTCCACGAAGGAAGGTAAGTCAGACTGAGGGAGAGAAGCAGAAGGGCTCAAGAGTTCGCCAGGGAGAACAATGTTCTGGCCATAGACAAAATCTGCTATTGTGCCTTTGAGGTCTTCCTTATAGATCGCACGAATGCCGAATAGCACAAGGGGAAGGGTCTCCATCCAAAGAGAGGTGGCATTGAAGAGCCGCCTTGAAAGTGAAAGTGCGGTGCCAGCACTCAACTAGCCCGTAACTTTGCGGGTGATATGCTGTGGTATGGATGCTCCAGATGCCGCAAATGTTACAAATCTCGTTGAACAGGGCCGACTAAAATTGTCTGCCCTGGTCAGTCATGATGATAGCTGGACATGCGAAATGCGATACCCATGACTCAACGAAAGCTTGAGCAACAGTTTCTGCCTTGATCTTGGGGAGGGGGACAGCCTCAACCTAGCGACTTGTTTGGTCAATAGATGAGAGAACATAACGAGAGCTGTTAGAGGGGGGGGGGGGGGGGTACAGGGCTGACAATGTCAATATAAATATGCTGGAAACGCCCAGGAGGGATCGAAAAGGGGTCGACAGGGGGTGAAGCCTGCTCATGTACTTTGCATTGTTGGCATGTGACGCAGGAGTGTGCCCATTGCTGGCAGTCATTGTTGACATTTCTCCACACATAGCGCTCTGCTACGAGGCGGGCGGATGTACAAACACCGGGGTGGGCTAAATTATGCAGTACGTTGAAGACAGCGCGATGGAGCATGGTTGGGATGAGGGGGCATAATGTGCCCGTACTGTCATCGCACCAGATCTCACCAGAAATGCCAGGGAAGGTGGTGCGAATGAAGTGTAGTGAAGAGGTAGGGTCTGAGGTCAGGTTTCGTGTGCCCTCATCAGCGGGTTGGAGGTTAGGCTGTTCAGAGGGGTCTAACAGCGAATAGACAGTGTCAACTTGTGAAAGGAAATCTGCAACTATGTTGTCAGCAACCTTTATGTGTCTGACATCGGTGGTGAACTGAGATATGAAGTCCATGTATCTGAAGTGGCGAGGAGGCAGGTCAGCTGGCAGGTTTAAAGTGGTCGCAGCCAGGGGTTTGTGGTCCGTTAAAACATAGAAATGGTGTCCCTCAATGTCAGTCTTAAAATGCTTGATCGCTCCATAGACTGCGAGCAACTCCCTGTCAAACGTGGAATATTTCCGTTGTGCATTGGTGAACTTGCGTGACGTCTGGCCGTCGATTGTCTGGCTAAGGACAGCGCCAACGGCAGTATCGCTTGTGTCTGTGGTGATGAAAAGCTGCGTATTGGGATGAGGATGCACGATGGTGCAGGCCTCGGCAAGAAGATTTTTGAGGGCAGTGAAAGAGTCAGTCATAGCAGGGGTCCATGGAACGGGCCGAAGTGTGGGTGCCTGCCAAGGGGAGCCTGAATCTCCACAGCCCGAGGTAGATGTCAGCGATAATAATTAAGCATTCCCAGAAAGAGCCAGAGCTCTTTGAATGACACAGGTCTGGGTAGGTTTAGTATTGTTTGTACTTTCTCAGGAGGGAGTGAAATACCGTCGGCAGAGACCCGAATACCGAGAAAAGTGACAGTGGGTTGATGTAGCTGCAATTTGTCTTGGTTGGTATCGATGCCTGCTGCCGCGAGAGTGTCCATAACAGTTTACACATGTCGAATGTTGTCCTCGACGGAGGAGCTGAACACAAGAATGTCATCAATATATGCAAAGCAGAATTTTAGTTCAAATAGATCTTCGTTGATGAAGTGTTGCCAGGTCTGGGTTGCATTTTTCAGACCAAAGGGCAAGAATCAAAACTGAAATAACCCAATTGGGGTGGTGATTACTGTCTTCTCGATGTCTTCAGGTGCCATGGGGATCTGCTGGTAGGCCCGTTTGGAATCAATGACAGAGAACGTGGTCGCACCTGTGAGGGAACTGGTAAAGTTGGCAATGTTGGGTATGGGGTAGGTGTCCATAATTGTTCACGTGTTTAGTCGACGGTAGTCTCCGCACATGCGCCACGACCCGTCTTTCTTGGGTGTCATATGTATGGGCATAGACCGGGTGTCATATGTATGGGCATAGACCAGCTACTGGTAGAGGGTTCGATGACACCGGAGCTTAGAAGTTCAGAAATCTGTTTTTTAAGGTCAGAGAGGTGCTCGGGACAAAGTCAACGTGGTTTACTGGAGATTGGGGGCCTGGTGTGAGGCGAAGCTTGTGAACCGTGCCATTGGTGATGACAGAAATGTTGCCGGCGGCACGGGAGGTGGTTTGTTTACAATGTGTGGTGGGCGGGGCAAGCGAGGCGTGGTCCTGGTGTTGGAAGCCACTTGGTGGATCCGACGGCAGCCGAGGCAGTGAAGTGTCCCAGGAGTCAATGTGAGAAGATGGCCGCCGGCCCGAAGTAGTGGCACCATGGTCGGGTGAGATCGGTAGAGCTCGTGAAGCGTTAGTTGAGTCCATTGTCCGAGGGCGTGGCCTGTGGCAGCACAGTCACGGCCGGTGCTCTAGGTGGAAGTGCACTGTTTGTCAGTGACGGTAGCACGGCAGCGCACAGGAGCCAAAGTTGCATAGTTTGAGGTGCTGTCTGTGAGGGGAGGGGTAGGAGCTGTCAGTACGATGGAGCACAGAGTGAGTCAGTCTTGGACAGGTGATGAAACATGGTGTTTCGCACTAGGTCCGGTGAAAGTTTGTGGTGTCGCAAGAAGTCAATGCCTAGTATAAGTTCGTAAATTTCGCACACTAAAAAAGTCCACTCGAGTTTGCAGTTTGTGAAGAGTGAGACGACATGTGAAGTTTAACCTGAGCACTGTAGTTTAGTTGAATACACGGCTTGCAGTGAAGTATGATGAGGGTGAAAATAACCGAAGCGGAGGTTGCGGACACAGTAAAACAGCGAAAACGGAAGACGTTACAACTCGGGGTCACCAGTGAGGAGGAAGTTCGGGTCAGTTGCACCAAACAACACTCCCATTTTGCAGTAGTTCACCTCTTTACACAAGCAAGGCTTACAAAAACTGGACATGGTGGAAGAGAGCAAAGATAATCCTAGCTTAGCATCCAAAGACAATGCTCGGAGTCTAGAGACAAACGTGTATCTATTCTGGTGTCGACCTCATTGGTGCCACACTTCCAAGGGAGCTAGTCCTTCAAAGCCTGAAGGATAACTTAGAGAAGTTTAGCAGGAAGGAGATTAGAGACTGGCAGAGTAAGATAGTGAGGGCTGGTTGTAAGTCATGCTTGGATAGTTAAATTGGTAGAGCACTTGCCTGAAAAAGGCGAAGGTCCCAGATTTTAGTTCCAGTGTAGTGCACAGTTTCAATCTTCCATGAAGTGTCAGGTTTGTTTCCTTAAATTTCAGGTGCTCCATGCTGTGGTGAGGTGGAAGGGGGTGGGGAGTTTGTGTGGGAATAATTGGTCCAGCAGCTGACAGTAGTGTGTGTTGCTTTTGGTACAGACTTTCATCTCTTTGTCTCTTTGTGGCTAATTATCCTGTGTTGTTAACAAATGGGCATTTTGTGGAGTGAGAAAAGGAAATAATTCTGTACACTTAAATGCTGTTACACAGTTACGTGTGACATGTAAGATTACTCAGTCTTTTTAAACAGGAGAGTCATATTCTCTTTATAAATGATCTAATTGGTGTAGAGCTGAATGTCAGTGATATTGCACAGGCTAGAATGATGCATAAATCCTTCAAACTGGTCCTTGTGTTCTAGTACCAGTGCCTTCATCTTGAAAGGCATATGTAATTGATTTATACCATTTGTGTTAGTTTGAGGGATTAGGTGATGTTGTTTTCCTTGTCACACTGAAATTGCTTTTTAATAATGATTTCATAATCTTTATGAAAATTATTTTGGCTTTTGTTAATTTACCTTCTGGTTACTTAATAATCCCAATTTTTCAGAACATAGACATGTGACATGACAATTAGCTCCACCTGAAAGCTTATAAGAGATGTAATTGCTTCTTTTGAACTAACTTGAACTTGAATGATTTGGAACTGTCACTGTGAATCTTAAGACCATGACAACTGTAGATTTGACACTGACATCAGCTATTTTCACCCTTCCCATACACAGTCCCTCCCTATAAGATTTTTACACTCTTTAGTATTTTGCCTCAAGGTAGTATGAATAAATCATGTATACCAAGTTCTCTTGAAATTATTCCAGGTGTTCCAAAACTATACGAGACAGAGAGAGAGAGAGAGAGAGAGAGAGAGAGAGAGAGAGAGAGAGAGAGACGGGGACGGGGGGACGGGGGGACGGGGGGACGGGGGGACGGGGGGGACGGGGGGACGGGGAGAGAGAGACGGACAGACAGAGAGAAAATTAGTTTATTTGCCACTGTATGCAACAGCAGATAGCTTTTATCAAGACGTATCATTGTTGAGCCATCAATGAGTAAATTAACACACTGCCTAACAAAGACCAGAGTCCATAATCCAAGCATGTGATGTGGTATCAGTGTGGGAAGTCAGTAATCAATATTTCTGGTTTGGTAGTGAGCAGTTCGCTATGGAAGAGTGGTGATCTTAACTGTGGACCACATAGATCAACTAGTTAGTGTATGTGATATGCTGACTGTGTTGCCAACTGCCTTTGTCAGTAATGACTACAGAGCTGATCATACGCTACTGGCGTCAGTCCAATTCACAGCCTCTTTGACCGTATTGTAACTACCTTCCTATTGTCTTGTACATGTTGATTGCTGTCCTTTGTGAAAACTGCAATTCAAAAAGACATTCCAATGATCCCCAGGTAGAAAAATTTGGTGGCCAACAACATGCTGGTGCTTGTGACACATGTTGGCTTCAACACCCATCACAAAAAAGGGAGTGGGGGCTCAAGAATAACCTTAAAAAATGAAAATAAAAATTACTTTAAAATTATGAGGCCATATATGAAACTTGCTGCCAAATTAAAACTGTGTGCTCGACTGAGACTCGAACTTGGGATGTTTGCCTTTCGCAGGCAAGTGCTCTACCAACTGAGCTACCCAAGCATGACTTGTGATCTGTCCTCACAGCTCCAATTCTGCCAGTACCTCGTCTTCCACCTTCCAAACTTTCCTCATTCTGGAAACACTCCCAGGCTGTGGCTAAGCCATGTCTCTGCAATACTTTTTTTCCAGGAGTGCTAGTTCTGCAAGGTTTGCAGAAGAACTTCTTTGAAGTTTGGAAGGTACGAGATGAGGTACTAGCAGAACTGAAGTTGTGAGGACAGGTTGCGAGTTGTGCATGGGTAGCTCAGTTGGCAGAGCACTTGCCCACAAAAGTCCCAAGTTGGTCTGTCTGGCACACAGTTTTAATCTGCTAGGAAGTTTCATATCAGTGCACTCTCTGCTACAGGGTGAAAATCTCATTCTGGATGAGGCCACATAATTTAGTAACCACTTCATACAAAATTTAAAATGCTGGTGGAAGATGAAAATTTCAAATAGAACTACATGTTTAAAAACTGAATTCATTTTCTCTTTGAGTTTGAGTGTGTAATGCCTGCTGCAATACTGAAACAGTTTTTGAGTGTCACTGCAGTTGGATCTATGAGTAAAGTTTGCAATAGGAATGATTTTCTGAGAGACGCTCACAAAAAATAAGGTATTATAAATACCAGGCTGTTCAAATGTGGAATAGGTGAAACTAGTACAGTACCAAGCTTGATTGGAGAGAGATTATAGTAATTTTTCCATGATATCCCTTCCTTTATGAACTACTATTGGTCTCTACTTAACCTTTATTTATATACCAGCCATTCTCCTTGCTGCATGTTCTGCCAACTTCCACTTTATTTTGATTACAGTTACAATTATGTCTTCCATAATATTAAAATTGTGTGCTGAACTGTGACTACAACCAGGATATCTATCTTGGGTGGGGCAGTGAACTGCCAGTGCAGCTATCCATGAAAACCTCGTAGATCAACTCAGTTTCAGCTTGTCCTTTGTTTCCCTACCTTGTAAGTTACACAGGTGGTTCTCTCTCTATGCTGCTTAACAAGCACTTGGTTTATGAGCTTTTTGAAGGTAAAATAACATGTTAAAAAATAAATTCCAAATTATCATGTGAGCTTCATTAAATTAGTTGTTATAAATTTTGAATTATTTAAATTGTGGACAGGTACTAGTATTACTTATTTATTTCTGTTAGATACTGTGTTTTCATTGCAGACTTTAGCTTCCTTGGTGATGCAGATATTGCGAGCAAGAGTACCACCAGTATCAGCAACTCATTATGACTCTACAGTTCATGATCTTATAACAATAATGCTACATAGGGAACCTAAGAGTCGGCCATCAGCTCGGCAGCTGCTAGCACACCCAGCCCTCATAGCAGCTGTTCATGCTGCTCCAGTAACTTGTTTTCACTGCAGTGAAGCTTCTTATGTCTGACTGTGGATTATGTGTAAAGAAATGTGTGTTTGTATCATCATGTGGTTTAGAACTGGTGGTGGTGGTGGAGGTGGAGAAATATTACACCATGAATCTACCAAGCAGTCGAGTATTAATCACCTATGTATCACTTAATCACTTATGTACACAATACTACAGTTAAATCTATTTAGCCATTTATTTATAGAGTAAAAGGGCTCACAAAACATGAAACAAAATATTTAAAGCTTTTACCAAATTTTGAAAGATGTCTATGATACAAAATTTGTTCATACCTCTGCATTCATTTTTAATTAATGACACAGTTTTTAATATCCTTACATAATTTATTTTTGACTGCATATTATTTATAGTCTTTTGCATATGAATTTAGATTTCAAATAACTTCCTGTCCAGTTTCTTGTGCCATGAAATATTGTCCTTTTTGTGGGACCTTCATTTTATTTAGTGTTTTTGTTTCTAAGCACGTATTTTGGAGACATGAGTGAGCATATCTTGCTTTTCAAGTATGAATTCAAATGAATTAAGTTTCACAATACCTACTACAGACTATGATGCAGAAATCATTTGTCATCTTGGTTTAAATTTTGTGAATGCTACACATCCCACAGAACAGGGGACGGAGCTAATTGACCTTATACTACATGGCTGCAGAAAATTCAAGAATATTAAATTGTATATTACTGGCATGATACAATGACAGGGCATGGAGCGGAGATTCATTGTGGCTGTAAACTTTGACCTTAAAATTGTGCAAGAATGTAAACTAGACATGTACTGTTACAGAGGTGGGCTTAAAACACTGTACTTGGTGATGTTAGTACAAAATGCAATGCTGGTAGGTTTACTTTTAAAAGGATGCCCTTGCCTAAGTGGGTGAATAATATCATGAGGCTTCATCATAGCTATACAGGGCAGGCAGCTATGAAATGAAATGTCCAAAGGTGGCAAGGAACTGAGTTACTTATTTTATTTATTTATTTATTGCATATTTAGTCTGACCAAATTATGGCCTTAATGCCCTCTCTTACATCTTACATCTGAGCAGGAACAACACATACAAAAGATATTGATAAAATATTCACAGTATTCACAAGAAATTTTAGAGAGACTGAACAAACATAGTGACAGCATGTCATTACCATTAGCTCCAACAGTTTTAAAGCAAGCACCAGCAGAAGTGTTTCCACAAAAAATGCTAAAAGCATCAGAAACAATCACAGCAGCTACATCAATAGCAGAGCCACCTCTGCTACCAGCAATGGCAACAGAATCAATGGCAGCTGGACCAATTCCGCCAAAAGTAGTAAAAGCATCAAGAACGGTTACACTAACAACAACAAATGCAGTAACAGCTCCATCAACTGCAGATCCAGCCCTAATACAAGCAGGAAAATCAACAGCAAAAGCAACAGAACCATCATTAGCAACAGCAGAACCATCCACAATAGCAGCAGAATCAACTCCAACATTATCAGGACCAGTACTGTCAACTAAAAAAACTTCAGACAGCAGGCGGAAGCCAGAGACCCCATCCCATCTAAATGATTTTTTAGTGGAAACCAGAAAGAGGAGGAAGCCCACAAGAGAAACAGATTTGACCTTATTTAAGTCAGTAAAGCAGAGAAATCTGCAACAAGGTATTTACAATTTTAAAATAATCCACCACAACGTAGAGGGCTTGAGCAAGAAATATGAACGATTAGACATGTTTGTAAATGAAACTATGCCTGATGTGCTTGGTATTAGTGAACACTGGCTATCTGATGCCAAATTAGAACTTTTTAAGCCTCTAAACATGGTACTAGCTAATAAGTTTTGCAGATCGACTATCAGAGGTGGGGGTGTATCAATGTATGCAAAGAGCACATTTGATTTTAATTCTGTAAATGTAAGTAAATATTCATTAGAAGGAACAACTGAATCATGTGCAGCACGTATAAAGGTACCAAATGATGAAATTTATGTTATATGTTTATATAGACCACCAGGTGGAAACTTCGAAGTTTTGTGACATGATAGAGACTGTTTTATATCACAACTGAACAAGTTAGTAATTATAGGAGATTTCAACATAAATGTATTAGCAGATAAGTTACACACTAGATTATTCAAGAATACTCTGCTTGAATATAATGTAAGTAAGATACCTGATAAACACTGCAACCAGGGAGACTGAAACATGCCAGTCTGCAATAGACAACATAATCACTGGTATTCATCTTTACGATCTTACATCTTCTGTTATTATAAGTGCTTTGTCAGACCACCATGCAGTAGAACTAAGTGTGCACATAAAAAAGGTTCCTACACACAGTTGCTATAGATATATTAGGATGAATACAGACCAAAATATAACTCAGTTGAATAATATGCTAAGGAATGTGGATTGGAACAGTGTTCTAACGACACTTCATGTTGTTGTTGTGGTCTTCAGTCCTGAGACTGGTTTGATGCAGCTCTCCATGCTACTCTATCCTGTGCAAGCTTTTTCATCTCCCAGTACCTACTGCAACCTACATCCTTCTGAATCTGCTTAGTGTATTCATCTCTTGGTCTCCCTCTACGATTTTTACCCTCCACGCTGCCCTCCAATGCTAAATTTGTGATCCCTTGATGCCTCAGAACATGTCCTACCAACCGATCCCTTCTTCTGGTCAAGTTGCGCCACAAACTTCTCTTCTCCCCAATCCTATTCAATACTTCCTCATTAGTTATGTGATCTACCCATCTAATCTTCAGCATTCTTCTGTAGCACCACATTTCGAAAGCTTCTATTCTCTTCTTGTCCAAACTATTTATCGTCCATGTTTCACTTCCATACATGGCTACACTCCATACGAATACTTTCAGAAATGACTTCCTGACACTTAAATCAATACTGGATGTTAACAAATTTCTCTTCTTCAGAAACGCTTTCCTTGCCATTGCCAGCCTACATTTTATATCCTCTCTACTTCGACCATCATCAGTTATTTTGCTCCCCAAATAGCAAAACTCCTTTACTACTTTAAGTGCCTCATTTCCTAATCTAATTCCCTCAGCATCACCCGACTTAATTAGACTACATTCCATTATCCTTGTTTTGCTTTTGTTGATGATCATCTTATATCCTCCTTTCAAGACACTGTCCATTCCATTCAACTGCTCTTCCAAGTCCTTTGCTGTCTCTGACAGAATTACAATGTCATCGGCGAACCTCAAAGTTTTTATTTCTTCTCCATGAATTTTAATACCTACTCCGAATTTTTCTTTTGTTTCCTTTACTGCTTGCTCAATATACAGATTGAACAACATCGGGGAGAGGCTACAACCCTGTCTTACTCCCTTCCCAACCACTGCTTCCCTTTCATATCCCTCGACTCTTATAACTGCCATCTGGTTTCTGTACAAATTGTAAATAGCCTTTCGCTCCCTGTAATTTACCCCTGCCACCTTTAGAATTTGAAAGAGAGTATTCCAGTCAACATTGTCAAAAGCTTTCTCTAAGTCTACAAATGCTAGAAACGTAGGTTTGCCTTTCCTTAATCTTTCTTCTAAGATAAGTCGTAAGGTCAGTATTGCCTCACGTGTTCCAGTGTTTCTACGGAATCCAAACTGATCTTCCCCGAGGTTGGCTTCTACTAGTTTTTCCATTCGTCTGTAAAGAATTCGTGTTAGTATTTTGCAGCTGTGACTTATTAAGCTGATAGTTCGGTAATTTTCACATCTGTCAACACCTGCTTTCTTTGGGATTGGAATTATTATATTCTTCTTGAAGTCTGAGGGTATTTCGCCTGTTTCATACATCTTGCTCACCAGATGGTAGAGTTTTGTCAGGACTGGCTCTCCCACGGCCGTCAGTAGTTCCAATGGAATATTGTCTACTCCGGGGGCCTTCTTTCGACTCAGGTCTTTCAGTGCTCTGTCAAACTCTTCGCGCAGTATCATATCTCCCATTTCATCTTCATCTACATCCTCTTCCATTTCCATAATATTGTCCTCAAGTACATCGCCCTTGTATAGACCCTCTATATACTCCTTCCACCTTTCTGCTTTCCCTTCTTTGCTTAGAACTGGGTTTCCATCTGAGCTCTTGATATTCATACAAGTCATTCTCTTATCTCCAAAGGTCTCTTTAATTTTCCTGTAGGCGGTATCTATCTTACCCCTAGTGAGATAGGCCTCTACATCCTTACATCTGTCCTCTAGCCATCCCTGCTTAGCCATTTTGCACTTCCTGTCGATCTCATTTTTGAGACGTTTGTATTCCTTTTTGCCTGTTTCACTTACTGCATTTTTATATTTTCTCCTTTCATCAATTAAATTCAATATTTCTTCTGTTACCCAAGGATTTCTACTAGCCTTCGTCTTTTTACCTACTTGATCCTCTGCTGCCTTCACTACTTCATCCCTCAAAGCTACCCATTCTTCTTCTACTGTATTTATTTCCCCCATTCCTGTCAATTGCTCCCTTATGCTCTCCCTGAACCTCTGTACAACCTCTGGTTCTTTTAGTTTATCCAGGTCCCATCTCCTTAAATTCCCACCTTTTTGCAGTTTCTTCAGTTTTAATCTACAGGTCATAACCAATAGATTGTGGTCAGAGTCCACATCTGCCCCTGGAAATGTCTTACAATTTAAAACCTGGTTCCTAAATCTCTGTCTTACCATTATATAATCTATCTGATACCTTTTAGTATCTCCAGGGTTCTTCCATGTATACAACCTTCTTTCATGATTCTTAAACCAAGTGTTAGTTATGATTATGTTGTACTCTGTGCAAAATTCGACCAGGCGGCTTCCTCTTTCATTTCTGTCCCCCAATCCATATTCACCTACTATGTTTCCTTCTCTCCCTTTTCCTACACTCGAATTCCAGTCACCCATGACTATTAAATTTTCGTCTCCCTTCACAATCTGAATAATTTCTTTTATTTCATCATACATTTCTTCAATTTCTTCGTCATCTGCAGAGCTAGTTGGCATATAAACTTGTACTACTGTAGTAGGCGTGGGCTTCGTATCTATCTTGGCCACAATAATGCGTTCACTATGCTGTTTGTAGTAGCTTACCCGCATTCCTATTTTCCTATTCATTATTAAACCTACTCCTGCATTACCCCTATTTGATTTTGTGTTTATAACCCTGTAGTCACCTGACCAGAAGTCTTGTTCCTCCTGCCACCGAACTTCACTAATTCCCACTATATCTAACTTTAACCTATCCATTTCCCTTTTTAAATTTTCTAACCTACCTGCCCGATTAAGGGATCTGACATTCCACGCTCCGATCCGTAGAACGCCAGTTTTCTTTCTCCTGATAACGACATCCTCTTGAGTAGTCCCCGCCCGGAGATCCGAATGGGGGACTATTTTACCTCCGGAATATTTTACCCAAGAGGACGCCATCATCATGTAATCATACAGTAAAGCTGCATGCCCTCGGGAAAAATTACGGCTGTAGTTTCCCCTTGCTTTCAGCCGTCGACACTTCATAGTTATCGCAAATTCTCAAGTGAACTATTCTACATTCTTAACCAAGCCTGCCCATTAATAAAAAAGAGAATTCAGTCACATGCTGTAACCCGAAACTGGATATCAAGTTCAGTCACTGAGGCTAGAGAAAATCTAAGATGGTATGAGTATGCTATGTTAAATGACTTGAGCAATAAAAAATTAAAAGAAGAGTTCAAAAAGTATCAGAAATACTATGTAGACCTCCTAATTTCAGAAAAACAGAAACATTTTGAAAGTGTCATTCAGAACACAAATAATATCTCCAAAACATCATGGTCGCTAGTAAATAGAGAAATAGGTAAATCTGGGAACCATACAACTGAAAATCACTTGCTGATAAACAGCACAATAGAAACTGATCAGAATAAGATAGCAGATCTATTTAACAATTACTTTGCTTCTGTTGGCTCCAGCATAAACAATCAACTCAAAAATCATAAATACAAATTCAGAGGAACACCAGTGTCAGGAAGTATATTTTTGATGCCAACAAGTAAAGAAGAAATAATTAAAATAGTGAGTAGCTTAAGGAATTCCCATGCAGCAGGATATGATGGTCTTAGTCTGGACACTCGTAAGAAATGTATACATAAAACTGCATCACCTTTATCAACAGTTATCAATTCTCATATGGAAGATGGTCTATTTCCAGATGAGTTGAAAATTGCCCAAGTTGTGCCTATTTTCAAAAAAGGAAACAGGAATTTAGTAGAAAACTTTTGACCCATTTCTGTTCTTCCCATAATATCCAAAATCTTTGAGATAGTAATATACTTAAGAATCTGGAACTTCCTGGTATGTAAAAAAGTGATTTCTAAGGGGCAGTATGGGTTTGTCAAGGGGTCATCCACCATTACAGCAGCATCCAACTTAATCGAAAGTGTCACTCAAGCAATAGATAATAAAGAACATGTATGTGGCATCTTTCTAGACTTACAAAAAGCATTTGACTGTGTTGATACGACCATATTGCTGGACAAACTGTGGAACTATGGCATTCGAGGCACAGCCCATAATCTGATGAGGTCCTACTTGACAAATAGGAAGCAGTTTGTGTCTATTAGCACTACAGAGGGAACATACAAATCAAACACCACTGACATAAATTTTGGTATCCCACGGGGGTCAATATTAGGACAACTTCTTTTTATTATCTATGTAAATGATATTCAGTCCATAACAAACCATGCAACAGCTATCTTATATGCAGATGATACCACGTTAATATGCAGCAATCCAAGCTATTCACAGCTCAAAGTGGAATCCAATACTGCAGCAGGCTTAATTCTGCAGTATTTTAATGAAAACAAACTAAAATTAAACACAAATAAATCTGTCTATATTGAATTTGATCTTGGGCGGCAAAAAACTCATGAAAACCAAATCTTAAAGGGTGACGAATACATTAAAAAACAATACTCGACCAAATTTCTTGGCCTGACACTAGATGCAGAGTTAAACTGGTCTGATCATGTGAATGATATTTGCAAAAAGCTATGTACTACCATATATGTTCTAAGAAAACTGACACCTTTTTGCAACATCACCACTCCGAGGCAAATATATTTTGCACTATTTGAATCCCATCTAAGTTATGGGATAGAGGTATGGGGATCCAGCAGTAAAGGTAATATGAAAAGTGTACTTACCTTACAAAAGAAGGCACTTAGAATTATGGGAAGGAAATGTGCCAGGGATTCCTGCAGAAATTTGTTTAAAGAATTTAAAATACTAACTGTTCATAACCTGTATGTGCTGAAGATAATCATTATGGCAGTAAACAGTAACAAAACGCTTAATAAAGAAATACACGATCACAACACTAGAGGTAGAGAGAGACCCCACATCATCTCTCATAGAACAACACTTTATGAGAAAAGCCCTCCCTATGCAGGCATAAAACTACTGAATTGCTTCCATCCTAATATATCCAAATTGCCCATTACAAAACTAAAAATGAAACTAAAATTATGGCTCCTAAACAATCCTGTATATTCAATAGATGAGTTTCTAGAATTAGTACACTCGTATGATGGAAGACCATCTATCTACAAATATATATAATCTCAAGTCTTAGACTGTGTCACAAACTGTAAATATTTGAATGTCAGATATGAATACTGTGTTACAAACTGTAGATTCCTTAATCTAAGTATGGCAATAACAATTTTTTTTATGTATAGTCCATATATGTAACTCTGTTCTCTCAGCTAAATTTAGAACAAGTTGTGTAGATAAAAGTGCCAGCCAATAATATGTAACCCTAGTAAGTAAGGCTCTGACTTACCTAGAAGACTGGAACAAAAAACCTTTTTTTGTAATCAGTTGATGTTGGATCAAAATAAAATAAATAAATAAATAAATAAACAATACTAACAATAATAATAATAATAATAATAACCCGTGGAGGTTTGGGAAAAGAATAGGCCTCTGGTATGTTCTGCCAGTCATAAAAGGCGACGAAAAGAACAAACCACTAATAGGGTTAACCCCCCTTTTAGTGTGATTAGTTGGTTCAGGACAGAACTAATGAATCCTCGGACAAGCGCTGTCATGGTCGGGTATGACGCTTGAACCCTATGCCCGTCCACAATGGTAAAGACACTGCTAGCTACACGGAAAATGATTTAAATCCAAATAGAGGTGTTTTGCAGGATATGCTTCCTTCCTGCAAGCACTCTAGTAGGAAAACAAAGGCAGAGGATGAGATGGTCAGATAAAGTTAACCGACACCACATGTTCTGTTATTACCAAGCAACAAACTTACGAACCAACATAACTGGATACAGATCACAAGTATACACAACATTTATTACCAGATGCCCAGAATTAAAATTCTTAACAGAACAATGACTAGCTGATCAGATCCGTGTAATAATCAAAAATAACAGGATACCCCAGTCAGAATTAGAAAACATCAAACAAAAAGTACAACAAATATTGGAACAAAATAATGTGCAATCAGAAGAAGAAGAAAATACAGTAATGGACTCGAACATCCCAGAGCAAACAAACAAAGAACAACACACATCAATTAAACAATCAGAGGAAAATAAAATCTTAAGACAGCCAACAGAACAAGCACAAACAGAACACGAAGTGACACACATGTTAGATATAGAAGAAAAAATTCAGCTGACATACATAGAATACAAAGACACGAATACAGACATTAGACCATTCTTGCATAGACCACCAAATAACTCGCAAGTCGAAACAACAATAACAACTATCAACACAATCATACACAACAAAATAAATGAAAACACAACTATGGAAGAGTTAAAACTACTGGTTTATATAGGAGCACTCACTACACTAAATATACACACTAGGCAGAGATCAGAACCAACCAACACACAGAAGAAACCCACAAAACCAGCATGGCAACACAGGCTACAGGTCAGAAAAGAAAAACTGAGGAAAGACATCGGACAGTTAACACAATTTATAAGAAATGAAATATCAGACAAAAAATGAAAAAGGTTAGGTAAAATCTCACAACAAGAAGCGATAGAGCAATTAGATAAAAAGAAGCAGAAATTACAAGCATTGGCCAAATGACTTAGTATATACAAAAAAGTGAAAATAGAAGGAAACAAAACCAAACCTTTAACAGAAAGCAAAAGGAAATTTTCCCAGACAACAGATAACACACACATTAAAATAGACAATCCACCAAATGTAACAGACATGGGACACTTCTGGAGCAACATATGGTCAAACCCAGTACAACATAACAGACATGCATGGTGGATACATGCAGAATCAGACACATACAAGATCATACCACAAATGCCGGAAGTGATAATTTTGCAACATGAAGTCACCCGAGCAATTAATACTACGCACAATTGGAAAGCCCCTGGAAAATATAAAATAGCAAATTTCTGGCTAAAGAAGTTCACCTCAACACATTCACATCTAACTAAATTATTTTTACAAATGTCTGCTTGTGTAGGTGTGGATATATATATATATATATATATATATATATATATATATAAAAAAACAAAGATGAGGTGACTTACCGAACAAAAGCGCTGGCAGGTCGATAGATAGATATATATATATATATATATATATATATATATATATATATATATATATATATATATATATGGGGGGGGCGGAGGGCGGGGCGGGGGGGGGGGGCGGAGGGCGGGGCGGGGGGGGGGGGGGGGGGGGGGGTCGGAGGGCGGGCGGCACACAGAAATTAATGGCACATACAACACAGAACAAAATTATAAATGAAGAACAAAAAGGCTGCTGCAAAGGAGCATGAGGATGTAAAGAGCAACTGATAATAGATGCAGAGGTGACACATAAAGCTAAAACTAAACAAAGGTTGCTACACTACGCATACATTGATTACCAAAACGCTTTTGATAGTGTACCCCACTCATGGTTACTACAAATATTGGAAATATACAAAGTAGATGCTAAATTGATACGGTTCCTAAACATAGTAATGAAAAATGAAAAATTGGAAAACCACACTTAATATCCAAACAAATTCAAATAATATCACATCACAGCCAATACAGATTAAGTGTGGAATATACCAAGTCCTTTCTGGTTCTGCCTTGCTTTGAACCCACTATCCAACATGCTAAATAATACAAATTATGGATATATAATTACTGGAACATACCAACACAAAATCACTCATTTGCTATACATGGATGATCTAAAACTACTGGCAGCAACAAATCAACAACTCAACCAATTACTAAAGATAACAGAAGTATTCAGCAATGATATAAATATGGCTTTTGGAACAGACAACTGTAAGAAAAATAGCATAGTCAAGGGAAAACACACTAAACAGGAAGATTACATATTGGATAACCACAGCGACTGCATAGAAGCAATCGAAAAAACGGATGCCTATAAATATTTAGGATACAGACAAAAAATAGAAATAGATAATACAAATATTAAAGAAGAACTAAAAGAAAAATATAGACAGAGACTAACAAAAATACTGAAAACAGAACTGACAGCAAGAAACAAGACAAAAGCTATAAATACTTACGCTATACCAATATTGACCTACTCATTTGGAGTAGTGAAATGGAGTAACACAGACCTAGAAGCACTCAATACACTTACACGATCACAATGCCACAAATATAGAATACATCACATACATTCAGCAACTGAAAGATTCACATTAAGCGGAAAGGAAGGAGGAAGGGGATTTATCGACATAAAAAAACCTACATTATGGACAGGTAGACAATTTAAGATAATTCTTTATAGAACAAGCAGAAACTAGCAAAATACACAAAGCAATCACTCATATAAATACATCAGCTACACCATTGCAATTTCATAACTGCTTCTACAACCCTTTAGATCACATAACATCAACAGATACGAAGAAAGTAAATTGGAAAAAGAAAACACTACATGGCAAGCACCCGTATCATCTAACACAGCCACACATCGATCAAGATGCATCAAACACATGGCTAAGAAAAGGCAATATATACAGTGATATGGAAGGATTCATGATTGCAACACAGGATCAAACAATAAACACCAGATATTACAGCAAGCATATTATTAAAGATCCCAATACCGCAACAGATAAATGCAGACTTTGCAAACAACAAATAGAAACAGTAGATCACATCACAAGCAGATGTACAATATTAGCAAATACAGAATACCCCAGAAGACATGACAATGTAGCAAAAATAATACATTAACAGCTTGCCTTACAACATAAACTTATAAAACATGTTCCCACATACAAGTATGCACCACAAAATGTACTGGAGAATGGTGAATACAAATTATACTGGAACAGAACCATTATAACAGATAAAACACCACCACATAACAAACCTGACATCATACTCACCAATAAAAAGAAGAAATAAACACAACTAATCGAAATATCCATACCCAATACAACATATATACAGAAGAAAACAGGAGAAAAAATTGAAAAATACATCCAACTGGCTGAGGAAGTCAAGGACATGTGGCAACAGGATAAAGTTGACATTATACCAATTATACTATCAACTACAGGAGTCATACCACACAATATCCACCAGTACATCAACGCAATACAGCTACATCCAAACATATATATACAACTACAGAAATCTGTAATTATTGATACATGTTCAATTAGCTGGAAGTTCCTAAATGCAATGTAACATATACCGTACCATTAAAAGGAAGTCGTGCTTCATCAAGGTCCGCGTCACTTTCCATTTTTGACCAGACATAACGTCTGAGAAAGGAAAGAAATAATAATAAGGAATGGAAGGGATAAAGAATGATTGAAATGACAGTTAGCAAAGGACAGAATTTAAATAAATAACTCTGTGACAAGGGGGAGAGAAAAGTTGGGAAGGGGGGTGGATTGATGAGAGTTGCACAGCAATATGAGGGAGAGATGGCTATTGTGATAGGTGGACCATTAGCTGTCATTTTGAAGTTTGGAAGGAATTTAATTTCTCTGATATTTGTATCAAGTTGCTGCTACAGAAAATGATTTAGTTAATAAGAGAGAGTGTGATGATAGAGATGATGATGTAACAAATGTAAGTATGATAGTATCTACAGGTATTGAAATGTAGCCATGGTACTTGTTTATAGGGAGGAGTGACACATCATTAACACAGATCTATGGCACACAAACATTCATTGCAAATTCTGGCCTGTGTGATCTTCCATATGAAAATCCATGGAGAATAGCATCACCATAGTCCAGTATGGGGAGTATTGGTGACACTACATGATTATTTTTAAGCTTAAAAGGTAATACTTTTTATGTTCCTGTAGTGGATGAAGTACTGCTGACACCTTCTTACAGACTGCAGTTGTGTGCACAATCCAGTCTAAGTGATGGTCCAGAACCATCCCAAATTTCTTTGCAGAAGAAGGAAATGTTATTTCTGTGCTGTTTAGGATTAAGGGTGGAAGATATTCTCTGAACTGCATGGTAGTAAGTCTTGTGAGTGACTAAGATTAGTTGTATTTTAAATGAGTTAGGTTTGAAACCTATGTTCTGTGTCCACTCTGATCAGGTAAGTAAATCACCATTTACATGCTCGCTGGCTGTGCGCAGGTTTATTGGACTTGCACTTAGATACAACTGAAGGTTGTTGGTGCATAGGTGGTTTTTTCAGTGGGAGAAAACAGTTGACACATCATTAACATACAATGAGAAAAATAATGGGCCCAGTACTGGTCGTTGTGGGATCCCTGAAAATATATCCCTGCATTGTGACCTTCTTGTTCCAATCATTATACACTGTTAGTGGGATGTAAGGTATGAGTGGAACCATTGTACAACACTTAAGAAAATTTTTGACTTGTCAGTTTAGCAAGTAGAATCTCAAAGTCAACTGTGTAAAAACTTTGCTGAAATCCAAAAATCACATAATAGTCACCTGTTGTTTGGCTTCAGATTGTTACACAGTTCATCTACATCAGTCGTTTTTATAACAGCAGTTGTCATTCTGTGATTTTGCCAGAAATCAGACTGGTATTCGTCCAAAAGGTTATTTGGTGTTACGTAACTAACAAGCTGTTCGTGGATTATGTATTCTAAAACTTTGCATAATGCTGACAGAATGCAAATGGACCTGTAATCAGAAAGTTATTTGGCTGAGCCCTTTGTGGGTAATGGTTTCACAAGTTCCTGCTTCCAGGCTGCTGGGAAGATGCCGGAGGACAGAGAATGGTTAAAATGTCTGTTGTTTTCAGCAGCAGTGGGTCAGTGAGGAAACCGACAATTTGTACTGACATATTATCACATCCTGCAGTTGCGGAATGAATTCACACAATGGACTTACTGACACTGTTAGAGCTTACTGGCTGCAGAAAACAATTTTTGTTTGTGCCAACCACTGATACTTTGAGTCATCAGTTTGCACCTTTGTTCATTGGTCAAGTAAAGTTATTGATGTTGTAAAATACTCATTTAGATCCTCAGTAGGAACTAGAGGTCCAGCTGCAGATTTAAGTTTGCCTCTTCCTAGACCTCATAGATTTTACCACAGGATGGCAAGACTGTGAAAGTTCTCAGTTAAGTGAGTGGGCATACCTGCTTTTTTCATTTTTCAAAGACTGACTGACTCAGTTGTATCAGTGCTCGTAGGTGATAGTTATCAGAGAAGTCTGGTTCTGTTTGTACGTCATGTTGTGATGAAGCAAGCTGAGATAATTTTAATTACCCTCTTGTTTTGATGTCTGACTCCTTGAATTCGTTTTTTTCACTTTGAACTAATCACCATTAACATACGTGAATATAATCTGCATCTTCATAAAAGAGAGAGGTTGGCCCTACGTTTTAAAGAACATAACACCAGATCTAATTTTGTGCTTAGCTTTATGTATGTAATTCATTTTTTTAATTTATGTAGACTATTCCTAGTTAGTATCTTTTGTTATAGGGTGAAATCAGTAATTATTTCGTAACTTAAATTCTGTTGCTGACATATAAACAAATATAAATTCTGTGCTAATGGTAAACATTTGGAAGGTGAAATACTAGTAATCTTAAAGTATCTATTTGGCTCTATTCAAAAACGTGTTAGCAAAACCAGCCCTTCATTAATTCCAAAGTAATTAACAGGTTTGTCCAATGTATTGTTTATGTAACTATATAGGTTAATTTTATGATTTAAACAAATTATTCGGCTTCACCCTTGCAGTAGAAGAAACTGTTAAAAAGAACCAATGTTTTAATGTATTGAGTTAATGTAATGAGTTAAGTTTTAATTGTAAGTTCTGTAAATTAAACTTTGAACTATGTGTAGTTTCAGTACTTATTATTGTGATGATACATAAGGGCCCAATTTTTGTCATGTGACAGTCAGTCCACAGCAGAGTTTCAGACAAAAAATCCATGTTGGTTAGAACAACAATGCTTCAGCTTAAGTGTGAAATAAGTGTTACAAAATTAGGCTTCGTGTTAAGACACTGATAGTATCTGTTTCATACGTACCTTTCTATTCTTCAAGAGATGTAAGGTTTCTGGTTAGGATTTTACTGCTCGTAGGTGTTGAACAGTAAACTATTGTAGCAGTATGTGGATATTTCACCTGCTGACTATTAATGAGGTTTATAGGAAGTTAGAACAATAGTGCACTGGCCATATATAAATGTGTATCTGGGGGTTTGTGAAAAGTGAAAGTAAAAGACAGTGAAATGAAAATGTGCATCTGCCAGATACATTATTTACAGTAGTCAAGTGTCCAAATTACAAACCCCATTTTTCAGACACTGTAACAATGCAGTACTTGGACACTGAGGACAACAAACAAAGAAATAAATAAAGCAGGTAGAACTGCTAGACTGTATGCTCCTCATAAGGTGTTTGAAGTGGTTTGTAAGCTGTGGTACATGTTTTCTCCTTACTCTTACTGAGAAGTGTACGTGTCATATAAAATGTAAATTATTGTATCTCTTAGTGCAATTAGACGCTTCATAGTTTGTCAGTTATTTCCTGCTATTACCTTCTAAGAAATATCATAGGCACCAGCTGTAAGCTCAGACATATCATGCACTTAAAATCCTTAAAATCTCTAAAAGTTGCCACTTCTGGTTTATACTTTGGTTCTTTGGATATTGCAATGAGTAGATCATGAATATTTGTGATGAGCAGACAAGCGAGGTGAGAAATCTGGTCAGTGTGAATTACTCTAGAGATCTCATTGTTAATATATTGATAAACGTAAGAATGTCTGTTGTATGGTGAGTAGGACCAAGTGGAATCAGTGTAAGGTTTGAGCAGGAAAGTATGCACACAACTTTTCATATGAAATAGCTGTTGTTCAGAAAATTTTGTGTTCATATCGCAGGCTAGAATTGTTTGCTCATACAAAGATTCAAGACTCTGGAGTGCATATTTGAAGCTAGAGAGCCATCCAACCTTATGTGGATTATATATTGAACAAATGGAATACTTTCTGTTGAGAGGTTTAATTTCAGTGAACATGCATTTGGGTTGTCTGTCCTTGTTTTTAGACTTGAGCACAACATCATGGAACAAATTTGTATGCATATATGCTTCCACATTGCTCACTTGTCAGTTACATCTGTAATGTCTCAGAAAAATGTAATCATCAAGACTTACAAAACTGGAAGGAATACTCAGCTTCCATCAGAGAATGATAAAAGCTGAGGTTCTGAAATATGCATTGGAACTCAGTTGTGTGGTCTGATAATAACTGCAGACTTGTCATTTGTGTGTATGGGCTGTAGTATAGAGCTATCACAATTTGTTTCTGCTATTAGCTGCAGGTGAGGAATTTCTGTACTGGAGATGGGCATGTCTCAGTATTTTGTGGAATGCAGTGTGGAGGGGAGAAGCGGGGCACTAGGAGGTGAGATGATGATGATGTCCCATACTCCGAGGAGCATAGGGGACGATGCAGGAGACCCGCACCGCTGTACTAGGCAAGGTCCTAGCAGAGGTGGGTTGATGATGATGATGATGATGATGATGATGATGATGATGATGAAGACAACACAACAACACCCAGTCATCTCGAGGCAGGAAAAATCCCTGACCCCGCCGGGAATTGAACCCGGGACCCCATGCGCTGGAAGTGAGAACACTACCACAAGACTACGAACTGGAGGTGAGAACAGGCAGGGAGGATGTCTGAAAATAGTCCAGGGGAAAGAGAGACATTTAAGGTTACCTGACACAGTGCATGAAAGTAGAGAGTTCTTCAATTTTTCAGAGATCAATAAAATATAGTGGCAAAGTGAGTGATGTAAAAATATGAGAGAAGGGTAGTAAAAGAGAGATTATACTGTAAATAATAACGTAAAAGGAAGCAGTAAGAACAACAGAACATTCTAAAACAGGAATAAAATAATGTGATTATACTGTAAATAATAATGTAAAAGGAAGCAGTAAGAACAACAGAACATTCTAAAACAGGAATAAAATAATGTGAAAGGAAACAGTAAGAGTAGCAGAGAAGCAGTTTATTTAAAACTATGTTATTAATGAACAAAATGATGATTTGACAGTAAATTAATCACAAGAGCCAGAACCCTGTGAGAATAGTAAAGTCACAACTATAGTGGTATTGGAAGTATGAAAATGGAACAGATAATTTAAAACTAATAATAAAAGAAAACTTAAACAAACAAATGATAACAGGAAACTGTTTTCAAGGGAAGTACTACAAAATAAAGTGTTCCTTACTAAATTAAATAAATACATGACACACATACATGGCAGCAAGAGTATACATGGTCTTAGTTCCTAACGCACAGGCTTTAGAGTTCATTTGCATTAAAAACAGACTTTTTCCATTGTCTGTCTTCAGTTATTCTGCCGTAGTTTGCCCTTACGTTTTTTAGCCAAAATACTGAGGCTGTGCTGCTCAAAATTTTCAGTTTTTCAGAGGTGAGATCCTCATGTATTGTCAGATATGACTTTGAGAGTTTGTTCTCCCATTGGTGACACAGATACATTTATAGCAAAACTAAACCAAGTATTCGACTTGGTTAATAATCCAGACGGCAAAATTCTCATTTTTGGGGATTTAAACATAAACACATTGAACCCAGATGGATTCTACAACACATTTTTGAACATTATGAACATTATGTACAGCTATAGAATATCACCATTGATTAACTTAGCCATAAGGTAACTAAGTATACAACATCACTCAATCATTGGCCACATGGTAATAAAATCATGATGCTGTTGTAGGTAACCTGGGCCTTTCAGATCATTCCAGTCAGCTCTTAAAATTAAAAATACCTGTAGAAAACAAAACTAAAATACTCACATATAGAAGTGTCTTTCATATGCAAAAAAAAGGGTTGAATTTACCATCCAACTGAACAGTGAAACATGGAAGAAGTGCACATGGAGTCTAATACAGATAGAAAGTTTCCAAAGATTTTACCGAAATCTAAAATCAAGTTCAAAGAAGTGTTCCCAAAAGTACTATGTCAATAAAACACAAAACAAAAGTAACTAGGTGACCAACGGGATAAGGACATCCTCTGTAGTCCTCAGATACCTTAGCAGCACAAAAAGAACCAAAATGATCCTGCATTTTGGAAATTCTACCAAACATACCAAAACATATATAGAAAAGTTTTAGTAACAGCAAAAAGGTCTCTAAATGGTAAAATTATAGAAAAAGCAGAAAAAATAAAAGCAGCCTGAAATGTCACCAAACAAGAGACAAATAGGAAAAAGACATAACAGATAAATATACAATTACAGCAGAATGGTGCCACAATACATTATCCCAAAAAAGCTGCAAATTTTGCAAATCAATATTTCATCTAAACAGCTATGATGCTAAAACACAAATTTGAGAAAATTTGGTCTGTATAAACACGTTCCAAACACACTGATGCTGCAACCCACCACTTCAGAAGAAATAAGCAATTTTTGTTCAGAAACTAAAAAATAAAACCTCAGCAGGTATAGGTGAAGTGTCTTTGTGCCTGCTGAAGAACTGTATAGATGGTATCAAAGACCCTTTACTGCACATCATACACTGAAGAGCTAAAGAAACTGGGATAGGCATGTATATTCAAATGCAGAGAGATGTAAATAGGCAGAATACGGCGCTGTGGTCGGCAATGCCTATATAAGACAAAAAGAGTCTGGTGCAGTTGTTAGATAACTCACTGCTGCTACAATGGCAGGTTATGTAGATGTAAGTGTGTTTGAATGTGATGTTACAGTTGGCTCACGAGCAATGGGACACAGCATCTCTGAGGTAGAGGTGAAGTGTGGATTTTCCCATACTACCATTTCAAGAGTGTACCGTGAATATCAGGAATCTAGTAAAACATCAAATCTCCAACATCGCTGCATATGGAAAATGATCCTGCAAGAGCAGGACTGATGACAACTGAAGAGAATCGTTTAACATGACAGAAGTGCTACCCTTCTACACATTGCTGCAGATTTCAATGCTGGGCCATCAGCAAGTGCCAATGTGCAAACCATTCAACAAAACATCATTGATATGGGCTTTCGGAACCAGAGGCCCACTCATGCTATCTTGATGATTGCATGACACAAAGCTTTATGCCTTACCTAGGCCCGTGAACATCTACACCTGTTCAGGACTGGAAACATGTTACCTGGTCAGAAGAGTCTCATTTCAAATTGTATAGAGTGGATGGACGTATCAGCTATGGAGACAATCTCATGAATCCCTAGACCCTGCATGTCTTCAGGGGACCATCCAAGTTGGTGGAGGCTCTGTAATGATAGGTGACTCGTATGTCTGATTACCTGCATCCAATCATATGACACCATGAATTCTGTGGGGCTGTCCATAACCTCAAAAGAGTACAAAGGGGCAGAAATCTCTTCTGAACAGCGCAACACCTACCATCTTCATATAGATAAGGCATACTGGCCAATGATCTTCTTTAGTGCGAATGCATTCACATTTGCTCAAACTCTTATGGGAATTTGTAGATTCACTGCTGCGAGTAATGAGCATAGTGGGCAGGGGCACTACAAATATAGTGTGTGGACAGTAAGTTGGAAATGTGGGTCTCGGAGGGAACGTGCCAGAGAAAAGTCCCTGCAGTCACAATGTCCTGTGTGTTCTCAATGGCTCAGTCGGATAGAGCGTCTGCCATGTAAGCAGGAGATCCCGGGTTCTAGTCCTGGTCGGGGCACACATTTTCAGCTGTCCGTTGATAAATATCAATGCCTGTAAGCAGCTGATGGTCTGGATTTTATTGTAATTTCATGCATCCATTCAAGTTCACTGTGTATTCCGATGGACGTAGGCAATTCCAACAGGACAATGCGACACCCCCAGACATCCAGAATTGCTACAGAGTGACTCCAGGAATGATCTCCTGAGTTTAAAAATTTCTGCTGACCACCATACTACCCAGACATGAACATTATTGAGCACATCTGGGATGTCTTGCAGTGTGCTGTTCAGAAGAGATCTCCACCCCCCTTGTACTCTTTTGGAGTTATGGACAACCCTGCAGGATTCATGGTGTCAGTTCACTCCAGCATTACTTCAGATATTAGTTGAGTCCATGCCACATCGTGTTGTGGCACTTCTGTGTGTTTGTGGGGGCTTTACACGATATTAGACAAGCTTACCAGTTTCCTTGGTTCTTTTGAGTCATTCACCATGGGTGCCTCCTGGAGGCACTAAAGCATGCAACAGCCCTGCCCCTACATAAGAAAGGAGAACCCTATAACACAGAAAATTATAGTCCAATCTTTTTACTGTAATCATTTTTAAAAGCAATGAAAACCGCAATGAAATGTAGACTCTTCCGTGTTCTGGAAGCATCAGATGAAGGAGATCATATAACATGCATCTCCCTTGACTCCAGCAAAGACTTAGATACAGTAGGTCACATAATTTTGTTACATAAACTGGAAGCTCTAGGTGTAAGGGGGTAGCAAATAAGAGGTTTTGTTCATACTTAAAAAACAGAGTACAACAGGTAGAGATCTCTCAAACTAACTCCTGTCATACCATGAAACACCCTTCTGACCCAGAATACATTAATACTTGAGTCCCCCAAAGTAGTGTGCTCGACCCATTACTCTCCTTGATATGTATCAACGATTTTCCCTGTATCTAAGGCTTTGCTGAAGTCAAGGAAGATGCCTGTTACATGAAACAGTATTGTTCGCTGATGACAGTAACATTCTAATCAGTGAAACATCACCAAATGCACTAAAAAAGGAAGATGAAGAAACACTCAAGCATGTAGACAACAACAAACTAACCTTAAATGTAAAAAAAAGCATATAAACAGAAACTCAAGAATAATTCATTAAAACTGAAAGATATACTCATAGAATGTGTGTTGCAAAATTCCTAGGGGTTCATGGTGATACACAACTAATATGGACTGAGCATGTTATTGCCCTCAGGGAAATGAATAGCTTTTGCATGCTTTACATTGCCCCCCCCACCCCCGGGAGTAGACAACATTCCATTAGAACTACTGACAGCCTTGGGAGAGCCAGTCCTGACAAAACTCTACCATCTGGTGAGCATGATGTATCAGACAGGCGAAATACCCTCAGACTTCAAGAAGAATATAATAGTTCCAATCCCAAAGAAAGCAGGTGTTGACACATGTGAAAATTACAAAACTATCAGTTTAATAAGTCACAGCTGCAAAATAGTAACACGAATTCTTTACAGATGAATGGAAAAACTGGTAGAAGACAACCTTGGGGAAGATCAGTTTGGATTCTGTAGAAATGTTGGAACACGTGAGGTAATACTAACCCTACGACTTACCTTACAAAATAGATTAAAGAAAGGCAAACTACGTTTCTAGCATTTGTGGACTTAGAGAAAGCTTTTGACAATGTTGACTGGAATACTCACTTTCAAATTCTAAAGGTGGCAGGGGTAAAATACAGGGAGCAAAAGGCTGTTTACAATTTGTACAGAAACCAGATGGCAGTTACAAGAGTCGAGGGGCATGAAAGCGAAGCAGTGGTTGGGAAGGGAGTGCGACAGGGTTCTAGCCTCTCTCCGATGTTATACAATTCGTATGTTGAGCAAGCAGTAAAGGAAACAAAAGAAAAATTCGGAGTAGGTATTAAAATCCATGGAGAAGAAATAAAAACTTTGAGGCTCGCCGATGACATTGTAATTCTGTCAGAGACAGCAACGAACTTGGAAGAGCAGTTGAATGGAATGGACAGTGTCTTGAAAGGAGGATATAAGATGAACATCAACAAAGGCAAAATGAGGATAATGGAATGTAGTCGAATTAAATCGGGAGATGCTGAGGGTATTAGATTAGGAAATGAGACACTTAAAGTAGTAAATGAGTATTACTATTTGGGGAGCAGAATAATTGAAGATAGTTAAAGTAGAGAGGATATAAAATGTCGACTGGCAATGGCAAGGAAAGAGTTTCTGAAGAAGAGAAATTTGTTAACATCGAGTTTACATTTGTCAGGAAGTCATTTCCGGATATATTTGAATGGAGTGTAGCCATGTATGGAAGTGAAACATGGACGATAAATCGTTTGGACAAGAAGAGAATAGAAGCTTTCAAAATGTAGTGCTACAGAAGAATGCTGAATATTAGATGGGTGGATCACATAACTAATGGGGAGGTATTGAATAGAATTGGGGAGAAGAGGAGATTGTGGCACAACTTGACAAGAAGAAGGGACCGGTTGGTAGGACATGTTCTGAGGCATCAAGGGATCACCAATTTAGTATTCGAGGACAGTGTGGAGGGTAAAAATTGTAGAGGGAGACCAAGAGATGAATACACTAAGCAGATTCAGAAGGATATAGGTTGCAGTAAGTACTGGGAGATGAAGAAGCTCGCATAGGATAGAGTAGCATGGAGAGCTGCATCAAACCACTCTCAGGACTGAAGATCACAACAACCACCTCACACACACTCTGGGACCAAGGCCAGTCCCCCAATTTCTGGCCTGACTGTAGCAGATGATCTCACAGTGAACCCTGTTGCCATCTCCAACACCTTGGGCCACTATTTTGCAGAGATTTCGAGCTCCACCCACTATCACCCTTGAAGAATTCTCAAGCGATACCTTTCTCTTCTAAGAAGCACGAGTGCTGCAATTCTGGCTTCACTCACTTTATTGTGATCCTCCTCCCAAGGGCTGTAGGATGATCACATTCAGATGGTGCAGAACTGTTCCCTTCTGGGAAAGCAGTTTCTTGTTCATACATAGTCACATCTGGGCTCAGGGTACATTTCTCAGATGCTGGGGTGATCCCACTGTCATGCTTATGCCTAAGCCTGGAAGGACAAACATCTTCCTTCTAGTTATTGCCCCAATTCTCTCATCAGTTGTGTTTGCAAGGTGATGGAATGTATGATTCATGCCAAGCTGATATGATAGGTCAAGTCTCGCAATTTACTAAGAACTGCACAGTGTCGATTTAGAGTGCACCTTTCTGCAGTAGACCATCTCATCACTTTGTCAACACATGTCCTGAATGGTTTTCTGCTGAAATACCAGACTTCGGCCGTGATTTTTGATTTGGAGAAAGCCTATGATGCTTACTGGAGGACTGGTATCCTCCGTACTCTTGACATGTGGGGCTTTCATGGTCGCCTGCCCCATTACCTTCAGGAATTTTTACAAGACTGAGTTTTTCAAGGTATGTGTGGGCTCTGCTTTGTCGGACACCTTTATCCAGGAAAGCAGTGTTCCTCAGGGTTCCATCTTGAGCTTTGTCCTCTGTGCTATCACCATTAATCTTATTATGGCCTCTCTCCCATCTGGTATTTCTGGCTCACTTTTTGTTCATGATGTTGCCATCTATTGCAGTTCTCTACAGACTTGCCTCCTTGAGCAGCATCTTCACTGTTGTCTTGATCATCTTTACTCATCGTGCATCGACAATGGCTTTCACTTTTCACTGAAAAATCCATTTGTATGAATCTCTGGTGGTGCAATTGGTTTCTTTTGCTGTCTTTACATATTGGGCCTGTTGCTCTTCTGTTCTTAGAAACTACAAAATTCGTGGGGCTCATGCTATGTAGGAAACTTCCTTGGTCCTCACATGTCTTACCTGGCTGCTCGCTGTACATGGTCCATCAGTGTCCTACGTATCCTCAGCATTACTTCATGGGGAGCAGATCGGACAACCCTCTTCTGTTTGCATCGTCCCTTGCCCATTCAAAACTAGACTGTGGGTGTTTCCTTTCTGCATCTGAAAGCCTGTCCTCTTATGTCACCTCAGAACTACCCACTATCATTGCATCCTTTTGGCCACTGGCACCTTTTACAGTAGCCCAGTTTAGAGTCTGTAGGCAGAAGCTGCTGAACTACTGCTGTGATGCCACCATGATTTTCTCCTCAGCAGCATGATTTTCTCCTCAGCAGATATGCATGCCATTTGTCTGGTATGTCTGACCACTTATCCTATGCCTCCTTCCTTGATGACTCCTTTGATTGCCAGTCCTAGGTGCGTCCCTTTGGCTATTGCTTTGGCTGCTTAACTTCATGCTACCTGCAACTTTCATAATGGGTGTAAACCCTTCACCACCTTGGCTTCATGTGGAGCCCCATGTTTACTTTGGCCTTCATTTGCTTCCTAAGGACACTGCTCTGGCCTCAGTCTATTACCCTAAGTTTCTCGACCTTCACATGGAACTTCGCGATAGCACCTTTGTGTACACCAATGGCTCTGATTGTGGTGTCAGGTGTGCCTTCATCATTGGCACTGACGTGTTTTTTGGTATTGGCTTCTGGAACACTGCTCAGTATTTACAGCAGAGCTCTTCACCCTGTATAGGCCAAGCAGTATATCCTGCAACACAGGCTTTTCAATTGTGTCATCTGATCCAACTCTTTCAGTGCCCTTCAGAGCCTCTGTGTGCTGTACACCATCCATCCCTTACTGCAATGGGTCCAGGAAAGCTGTCACTTGCTCATTATTGATAGAGCCACTGTAATGTTTATATGGTTCCTGGTCACATCGGTCTGACAGGAAACAAGGCCGCTGACGCAGCTTCCCAGGCTGCAGTCCTTGTACCTCATCTGCCTAGTTCTTCATTCCCTCCAATGATCTCTGTGTTGCCGTCTGTTAGAAGGTGGTGTCATCACTGGTCGTCCCTTCATGGGAATGAGCTTTGGGGAATTAAACTTCTCCCAGTGGCTTAGTCGACCTCCTCTTGGCCCTCTCACTGTGAGGAGATTGTTCCAGTTTGGTTGTGTTTTGGGCACTGCCTTTTTATCCACCACAATTTGTGTTCCCTCACCACTTTGTGCTCATTGCCCTCACTCTGACAGTTTGGCATCTCCTGAAGGAATGCCCTTTTTTTAACCACTTACGTTCTCATGTATGTTTCCTGTCTGAGTTATCAGCCATTTTAGTGAACGATGCGCATGCTGTCGACTGTGTTTTACTTTTTATCCACCTTAGCAGTACGGTAAAGAACATCTAATCTTTAGTTCAGGACCTTCTGTTCTGTATGGCGTATTTTATGGGCCTTTCTCCAAGTCCCTGTTTTTAGCTGTATTTCCTTCTGCCAATTGGACTTAACATGTAGTCAGTTATAACTTCTTTTTTCTTCTTTGTGTTCTACAGTTCTGACATTCGCGCATATGACCCTAGGTTTTTTTTTTTTTTTTTTTTTTTTTTTTTTTTTTTTTTTTTTTTTTTTTTTTTTTGTCCTAAAACAAAACAAAATAAAATAAAACAATGCTTCACACTTGGAGTAATAAATTATGTGTATAGTAGCTCATGCATCAGAACAACATTTTTTTGTAAGTTCATTCTGTGATGAGTTGTGGGATAATGTTCAGGGGGGCAAATGAGCAGAACAGACACAAAGTCTTTAAGCAACAAGAGAGGGCTGTACAAGTTATGACAAAGTAGCAAGAGAACTCATTGCACAGATTGTTAATTCTATGGGAATCTTGACTGTTCCATGTGAGTACATATTGTAAACAGTGATCCAATTAGAAAAGACATTGACCAGTACCCAACGACCACATCTCTACATGGACATGGAACCAGATCCAGCCACTGATTACATCTCAATAGAAATAAGAAAACAAAGACCCAAAATAGTGTGCTGTGTAATGGAATTAAACTACACAATACACTGCCATATACCATAAAGGATTGCCTAAACCGATGTGTAAATTTTATTGACAATTATGCAAATGATTAATAACTGCAATTAAACTAGCTCAACCCATAGTGGAATACCACAAATGCACCCCACGTAACACTAAATGAGCTAGAGCAAATAGGCAGCCAGACCAGATATTGGATTTCCTGGCTACAAACATGCAGACAAATCAAAATCAAAAAGGTTTAAAAATTGATCTTTTCAGGACCAACTGATTACAAGATTGGCCCTTCAATATGAGTACACCATCCAAACATAGAAGGTATTAGCCGAGCTAAAGGCGAGTACCTATCTAAACTCCTTATAGATAGTGATATTGACCTAGTTTTAATCCAGGAAACATATGCTCCAACTATGGAAGACCTGCATAGAAGAGCTAGTATTCACGGCTATGATCTTATAGGTGCCACATACCACAGTGTGTATGATGATGCCCCATATGTAAGAAGCAATATCGAGCATGCTCACCTCATTTCAATAAATACAGAAAATGCAATCCATCATGTCACTACACTACTGGTGGAGACCATTATAAAAATATTTACAAGCCACCAAATATACCATGGCCACTGGATGTTCTGCCAATTACTGCCCACCTATTGATTTATGCTGGAAATTTTAAGTCACCATGGACACTGGACAATGAACATAGTGTTGCACTCAACGATAGGGCTGAAAATGAAAATCTATACCTGGTTTATGATGCCAAGAATTTGGGAACTTTCAGAACAGCTGCTTGGTGAAGAGATTACAGCCTGGATCTCTACTGTGTGTCCCGGGACTGCAGAGGGTGCCCAATGCCTATATCTGACAGGTCATACTAAATATCCCAGACAGCCAGCACAGGCCAGTAATCCTTGATATGGGGCTCTCTGTTCCAGTAGCAAGATCTGCGCCATGACTCGGGTGGAATTTCTGTAGGGCTGATTGGTGGAGTTTTGCTGACCATCTAGATAAATATATCTGTTTTATTCCACCAGAACGTAAAAACTACCCTAGAAACATTGGAGCTGTTCTTACTGCTGCTAAGAAGTTTATCCCTCATGGGTACAGAAAGGAACATATACCAGATTGGAATGAACATTGTGAACAACTTTATGAACAGTATTGCAAAACTGGTGACAGCAATATTGCAGATGATGCTCCTAGAAGAGTATGATGGTCTGAGATGGTAGAAAATGTAAACTTCAGACATTCAAGTAGAAGGGCATGGAGCTTTCTGTGCTTGGTGGAGCATCCAATAAACCTGGGCAGAAATTTGATATTTTAGGCAACCAAACTGCTAACCATATAGTTGAAACATCTAGATCATCCAGAGACAAACAACATACTTCTAAAATAAAATAAGAACTCACCTCTCTAGGAGCTCGGTGCCCAAACGATTCCAGTTTCTCTTCACCATTTACACTGACTGAATTGGACGAGGCCTTGAAACAAACTAAACATGGTAAAGTAGCTGGTCTCGATTATATATACCCAGAATTTCTGATAAATATGGGTAATGGTGGAAAAAATGGCTGGTCCATTTCTTCTCAGACATCCTAGATAGTGGATCACTACCCAATGAGCTAAAGAGAACAAAAATGTTGACAATTTTGAAACCAGGTAAACCATCCGACTACTTTCAAAGTTTCAGACCAATTTCCCTTTTGAGCCATACTTACAAACTTTTGGAGAGGCTCATCTATAATAGAATTAGTGGCTTCATTCTGGAAAGTATCCCAGCTGAGCAAGTGGGTTTCAGGCCAAAGAGAAGTTGTTGAGATCAGATACTGGCCCTAACAACTTTCATAGAGGCTGTCTTCCAAGAAAACTTGAAAACATGTCACTTTTGTAGACCTAACTGTGGCATATGACACAGTCTGGAGAGAAGGGATGATATACAAATTACTAAAACAATCCAATGCTGAAAAACAGTAACTCTCATCAACACCATGATTTTAATAGATATTTCTGTGTTCACTTGGGAGAAAAGCTGAGAAAATTTTAGGAAGGGGAGGAAATTAAGTAATGGTCTACCACAAGGCTCTGTCTTAGCCCCCTATTATTCAACCTATATATCCACGATCCACACAATTCACGGCAACAAAATTCTGCTACACGGACGATATCGCTATTGCTTTTAGAACTATGGATCTTGGATGAGCAGAGACAGTTCTCACAAGATCTAGCCATCATGAACGCCTATTTTAGAAAAAGCAACTTAAACCCAGTACAAGTAGAGTGAAACTTAATGGAAACACTCTTTGCCATAACAAGTACCCTAAGTACCTTCGTGTCGCCCTTGACTGCACCCTTCCATGTAGAAAACTTCTTGAAAATACTGCTGCCAAGATGCACTTGTAACAATATTATTCAAAAATTGTGTGGAACAACATGGGGAACTTCAGCAGAAACCTTTTGCACATCATCCATTGCACTGGTCTTCTCAGCAGCTGAATATTGTGCCCCGGTGTAGCTAATCAGCTGCCAGACCAACTTGATAGATGGCCAGTGAACCACACTATGTGGTTAATAACTGGGGCAGTCCATCCAACACTGACTTATTGGCTTCCTCTGCTGAGCCACATCTATCCACCAGCAATCTGCAGAAGCGAGGCCTTGCTTAGGGAATACCACAAGCTATAGAAGAACCTGGAATTACCCATACAGGAAGATATTCCAAGTTTATGGCAAAATAGATTCCGTTCAAGAAACTCAACTTTATGGCAAGCGGAAAGCTTGATGCCAATAATATTGGGGTGAAAGACCTGTGGAACCAGAGCTGTCAACTTCTTGAAAATCCTCAAGAGCGTGAATCATTTCAAAAGTGTATTGTGATACTGCTGGCCCAAAACTTGACAGGAAACTGTGGGTCAAATGGGATACTACAGAATATCTGGTTTGTGACTGAGGGGCTTTGAAACAGACAATAAAGCACATTAGAGATGAATGGCCCCTTGCGTTCCTACCAGGGGAGCTGCAGAAACCTCATGAAAGCTGATGTCAACCTTATATGGATTAGTAACATAGATCTTGACATTTAGTTAGTTTTATACATAGTTTTGTATTTTCATATTCCTGTTATATGTAGTGTTACTGTAATTTTAAACTTAATGGGAGCCATGTGAATAAATAAACAAATAACTGCAATTAAGAGGAATTTTACAGTACATTCAACAGAACAGTGAAATGTGTCCAAATGGGTAACTCAGTAAGGCTAGTAATGTATGTATCTATTTGTGTGCGTAATTGTGTAAGTTTATGTACATCTGCATCTGTATTTTATATATTTGTGTTGACAACATCCATACAATTTATGTTGTCTGTGGAAGGATAAATAAATAAATTCTTCATCATGAAGAGGTCTGATTTTTTTTCCTGTATGACACAAACTTTAAGCTGCCTCATAGTCACACAAAGCATTCTAAAATTCAAGAACCATCTACGCTACATTCAATTTATATAGTTCAAAAGACGTGTTCCGTAGGATGAATGTAATAGTATAAGCCACTTCACTGTCCAATAAAAACTATAAAAATTGTGTGTATAATCAATAAAAATAATCCGTTTTTGAAAATATAATTATGTTATATGTGTACAGTTACAGACAGGCAGGTATTTAAGATGAAAAGTTACTAAATGTGCAAAGCTACAAAACTATGCAATATCTTAAATTGAAGATAATAATAAGCACAATGTGCTAAAACATCAAGCTGTGCAAGCTGGAATAATGTAATTAAAAACCTTAAACATGCCAGTGATACAACACAGACAGTAATACACACACTACATGATCAAAAGTATCCAGACCCCCCCCCTCCCCCCCCTCCAAAAAAACATAAGTTTTTCATATTAGGTGCATTGTACTGCTAGGTACTCCATAACAGTGACCTCAGTAGTCATTAGACATCATGAGAGAGCAGAATGGGGCACTCTGCAGAACTCGCAGAACTCACGGACTTCGAAAAATGTCAGGTGATTGGGTGTCACTTGTGTCCCACATCTGTATGCGAGATTTCTACACTCCCAAATATCCCTCGGTCCACTGTTTCCGATGTGATAGTGAAGTGGAAACGTGAAGGGACATGTACAGCACAAAAGGGAACAGGCCGACCTTGTCTGTTGACTGACAGAGACCGCCGATAGTTGAAGAGCGTCATAATGTGTAATAGGCAGACACCTATCCATACCATCATACAGGAATTCCAAACTGCATCAGGATCCACTGCAAGTACTATGACAGTTAGGCAGGAGGTGAGAAAACTGGGATTTCATGGTAAAGCGGCTGCTCACAAGCCACACATCATGCCGGTATATGCCAAACGACACCTCGCTTGGTGTAAGGAGCACGAACATTACATGACTGAACAGTAGAAAAATGTTGCTTGGAGTGATGAATCACAGTACACAATGTGGCGATCCGATGGCAGGGTGTGGATATGGCAAATGCCCGATGAACATCTGCCAGCCCCCCAGGGGGCTCACGGTCCTTTCGTGAGTATGTGCATGGCACGCATGGGGCCCTGAGCTGTTGCAGCCTTCGTTATTTCCTGGGCTGCATTTCCTTTCCGTTCCCCTCCTTTCCTGTCCTTGATACTTCCCCTCAGCCCTCTCCTCTCCCTCTCTTGGTGTCCTTGTTTATGTTGGCCCCACTATCCTCCTGGTTATGTTGGCTTTGTGACTTGGTTTTGTTGAGTAATTACCTCATCCTTTTGGCATTATCTGGTCCCCCTCTGGGGTTTGACCTCCATTACTAAATTTCTATTCTGTAGTGTGAGTCATTTGGGGAAGAGCACCTTACCTAGTATCTCTGGCGTGTGCTCTCCTAGTTCCTTTCATCTTTTCCTTCCCGTCAGTGTATGATGCTAGGGTACATAGCCAGCATGATAGCCAGCCCATGTGGTGGGGTCACTATGTACCCTTTTGGTTGAGCCCCCCTGTAAACACAGGGATCACACTTCTGATACCTGAGCTGTAATCACCTCATGTAAGCCTAGGAGTGGTTGCTTGTCATCCTGGAGCATTGGAACTCCTGGCAATGGCCGCTGTGTCAGATAGCCCTTGCTGTGGCTGGGTGGTGCCCATGGGGAGAGCCCCTGATTGGAGTGGGTGGTATCAGGGAGGATGCTATGCAAATCTCTTTGAATGGAAATGTTTCTTTTAGTGCTGCTTCTTCTGCCCCTTCGGCCTTCCCTTCCATGGCTACTCCCTGGGAGGAGGGTCAGGCTCGTTGGCTAATGGCGAAACCTTTCCCCTGCTATCTAGTTTGCACCGGGGCTGGTGGGGATACTTTCACTAATACCAAACCTTTATTTTTTGTGGAAACCATTGGACACTCTGAGAAAGATGTGGTCGGGTTCACTGTTGATCAAAACTGCTTCAGCTGCCCAGTCTGCAGCCCTTCATGCCTGTTACCATCTTGGCACAATTCCTGTGTCCATTACGCCCCACCAGTCTTTGAGTAGGGTTCGAGGTGTAATTTTTCACAGGAACCTCATCCTTCAAACTGATGAGCAACTTAGGGTCAATCTAGGATGGCGGGGTGTTCACTTTGTTCGGTGTGTTTAGAAGGGTGCGAAGGACAATCACATTGATAATGGCACCTTTATCCTGGCCTTTGAAGGGGATACCCTCCCTGAGAAGGTCAAGATTATGGTTTATTGATGTGATGTGAAGCCATACATCCCACCACCTATGAGATGTTTTAAGTGCTTGCATTTTGGACACTTGTCTTCCCACTGTTCACAGACCCCTCTCTGTGGTGACTGTGGATGTCCACTCCATGTGGGGAGTTCCTGTGTTCTCCATCCTGTGTGTATTAATTGTCATGGCGATCATTCTCCATGTTCACTGGATAGCCTGGCTTATAAGAAGGAAAAGAAGATACAGGAGTATAAGTCCCTTGATCGTCTAACCTACACTGAGGCTCGTAAGAAGTATACATGTCTTCATACTGTGTTAATGACATCTAGCTATGCATTAGTTACATCTTCACCCCTTCTTTACCCCAGTCCCAAACCTTCTCTCCTTCCCCCCTCCCCTTGCGGTTCCCACACCCTCCTCTCCGGGTGCCGCTCCCCCTCCCCAGCCGGAGAAGTGTCCAGTGTCCAACTTCTTCGCTTCTTCGGCATCTGCCTTTCAAGGGGGCGCCCCTCCTGGCCACCCCTCCACCCCCCCCCCCCACCCCCCCCACCCCCCCGCCCCATTCCCGGCACCTTCCAGCCCAAAGGTCTGCTGCCACACGACGACCACAAGAACCATGGTCTATGGGCCCCCATGTCGCTCACTCTCTTTCTGTTCCAGATATAACTGCAGCTGGCTCCTTTTTGCTGCACAGACCTCCTAGATCTCAAACAAAAAGAAGAAGAAACATAAGTCCCCACATTTGCAACCTGACTCTAGCCTGCTGTTAATGGATGTCACCTCCTCCTTGTCGGTGACAGATGGTGACCTGACGGCATTACTGGCTTTAGCCTGTTCACCCACCATTTGAATCATCTTTCTGTGGCTATCCGTTGGAATTGTAATGGATATTACTATCACCTTCTGGAATTGAAATTCCTTATTTCATTTTACTCTGGAGCTTGTGTGGTTCTACAGGAATCTCATTTTACTGATGACCACTCGCTGACCCTGCTTGGGTTCTGTGCTTTGTCAATATCGGGTCAGCCCCCTGCGGGCCTCTGGTGGTGTTTGTACATTGGTCTGTTCGGACGTTGCTAGCAAGTGGATTCCTCTTCAAACTACATTGAAGGTGGTTGCTGTTAGGGTCCACCTGGACTCTGGGGTCACAGTTTGCAATCTTTACCTACCTCCTGACAGGACTCTTACACCTGCTGCCTTAACTTCCCTACTGACTTTCTTCAGCAACTTCCTCCTCCCTTCCTCCTTCTAGGGGATTTTAATGCTTATCATCTCCTGTGGGGCAGTGCATTTCAGTCTAGTCAGGGTCTTCTCACAGAGCAGTTTCTTGCAGACAACGACTTGTGCCTTCTTAATGATGGCTCCCCTACCCATTTCAGTGGCGGTCATGGTACCTTTCCTGCCATTGATCTTTCTTTTTCTTTTCCCTCCCTCCTCCCTTCATTACGCTAGTCGCCAAAGTGCAATAGTGACCACTTCCCATTGATTCTCTCACTCCTCTCCTGCTTCCCAATGGACAGGTTACCTCATTGGTCTTTCCAATGCACCGATTGGCCTCTATATACTGCACAGGTCGTTTTTTCCTCCCTTTTTGTTGGGTTGTATTGACGACGTCCTACATGATGTGTCTGATGCGATTGTTTGTGCTGCTAACCTTGCTAATCCCACGCTCATCTCGACCATTTCGCCGCCAGCAAGTTCCGTGGTGGAGTACGGCCATTGCCGTTGCCATCTGTGATCGCCGTCAAGCCTTGCAACACCTTAAGTGGCACCCTTCCACTGCTAGTCTTATTACCTTTAAATGCCTTCACACCAAAACGTGTTACTTAATCAAATGGAGCAAACGGGTGTGTTGGGAAGACTTTGTTTGTTCCCTCGGTTCTACTGTCCCTGTCACGGGTATGGGCTACACTTCGTTCTCTCCAAGTTTGCCATTGGCAGTCTACCCTCCTGGGCCCTGCCCTCCCGGATGGCCTCTGCACAGAGCCGTTGATTCTCGCGGAACATCTTGCGACCCATTTTGCAACAGCATCAGCATCAACCTCCTATCCGGCTGCTTTCCTTCACCCTATCCGGCTGCTTTCCTTCACCAGAAGCAGCTTCCACCGTATGTTTTACCCCTTGTTAGTCCTACAACAAACCTTTTACTAAATGTAAACTTCTTTCCGAATTTTCTACTTCTCATGATATGGCCCCTGGCCCAGACTCCATTCATAACCAATTGCTTCAACATCTCAGTGCTCCACAATGACGACATCTTCTCTGGGTGCTTAATCCTATTTGGCTCCAGGGTGACTTCACTTCTCAATGGAGGGATAGCATCATGGTTCCCACCCTTAAGCCTGGTAAGAACCACCTGTTTGTCCAAATCTATCAGCCAATTAGTCTGACAAACATTGTTTGCAAGTTACTGGAACGAATGGTAGCCTGTCGGCTCAATTGGGTTCTCGAATCTCGGGATCTATTGTCCCCTTACCAGTGTGGCTTCCAAGGTGGACAGTCTCTGACCAATCATTTACTTTACTTGGAATCTGCAGTTCGGCAGGCTTTTTGCCAGCCCCACCATTTGGTTGCAGTAGTTTTCAACCTTCACAAGGCCTATGATACTGCTTGGCGCCATCATATCTTACTAAACTTCATAAGTGGGGTCTTCGGGGTCTGCTCCCGATTTTTATCTGCCAGTTCCTGTTCCATCGGTAGTTCAGGATTTGGGTTGGTACTGTTTTTCATTCTCCACTGACCTGGGAGTGTACTTCTTTTCCTCATTGGTATAGATGGACTTGGGGCCTCCCTCAGTCCTTTGGTCGCCCCTGCCGTGTATGTGGATGATTTCTGCATTTTGGATAGTTCCTCTTCGATGGCCTCTGCAGAGCGGCAGCTCCGGGGTGCTATATGGCGTGCCTCTGCATGGACCCTCTCACATGGGTTTCAATTCCCTCCTTTAAAATTGAGGGTGGTCCACTTCTGTCACCGTACTACGGTCCACCCCAATCCAGAGCTCTACCTTGATGCACAACGATTACCTGTGGTCCCACAGTTCCGTTTCCTGGGTCTTCTTTTCAACAACAAGCTCACTTGGCTGCCTCATATCAGACTTCTGAAGATAGGCCGTTCCATAAACTCAATGTCCTTCTCTTCCTTGCCTATACCTCTTGGGGTGTGGATTGTTCAACTCTTCTCTGCCTTTATTGGGCGTTAGTGCTGTCCGTTAGTGCTGTCTTGCTTGGACTATGATTGTCAGGTTTATGATTCAGCTGCTCCTTCCACACTGCACCTCCTGGATTTGGTCCACCTACATGGTATCCGTTTGGCCACAGATGCCTTCCCTACTAGCCCTGTTGATAATCTCCTGGTTGAAGCTGGGATCTCCCCCCCCCCCCCCCCCCCCTTTCTGTTCGGCAGTGCCAGCTTCTGGTTTCTTATGCAATTGCTGCCCACTCCTCTCCCACTCATCCTCCCTATTCTATCCTGTTCCCAGACCAGGACCGAAAGATTCCATTCCCCCCGATGGTGTTCTGTTGTTTTTTACGTCAAATTTTATGGGTGTTTTGGGATGCTGTTGTTTTTTACATCGATGTTATGATGTGATATGACTTCACGTCCTCTGTTGGCATGGAAAATCATCTCCTGCCAACTGCATGGGGGGGGGGGGGGGTATTTACTGTGGAATTGATGGCAATTTCCCAGGCCCTTACCTTTATTTAAACAGTCCCAACTCAACAGTGTTTTGTTATGTACGGACTCAATGAGTGGCCTTCAGGCTATTGACTGGTGCTTTTCCCACCATCCCTTGGTCTCGGCCATCCACGACTGTTTCACTGATCTTCACCATACTGCTTGTTTGATTCACTTCCTTTGGGTCCCTGGACATGAGGGCATCCCAGGCAATGAGCTTGCTGATTGTTTGGCTGGGGGACCAATCACTTTCGCCCCCTTCTCTGTAACCTCTCCCATGGTGGATTTACGGCTTCATATCAAATCCCACTTTGCACAATAATGGGCCAACTCTTGGGAGGCTACCTCCCTGTCTAGTAAACGTTGTGCGATTAAGGTGACACCTGTCCCATAGCGTTCTTCCTTCCGCCTCTCCGGAAAGGACTCGACCACCCTGTGTCATCTCCACATCGGCCGTACCAGGTTGACCCACGGTTTTCTTTTGCGTAATAAGCCACCCCCTCCTTGTGGTTGCAGAGCTTTCCAGTCAGCAGCCCACATTTTGATGGAATGCCTCCTTCTTACAAACATGGTAAAGACCAGAGTTGATCTAGTAAAATTCAGTTTTGACTGTTCTGCAGTTGAAATTGTAATTCAAAATATGTCCTCATCCATGTCTATTCTTTACCTAGCAGTAGTCCCAAGTCATTGTAAATACACTGGCCATTAAAATTGCTACACCACGAAGATGACGTGCTACAGACATGAAATTTAACCGACAGGGAGAAGGTGCTGTGATATGCAAATGATTAGCTTTTCAGAGCATTCACACAAGGTTGACGCCAGTGGCGACACCTACAACGTGCTGAGATGAGGAAAGTTTCCCCGATTTCTCATACACAAACAGCAGTTGACTAGTGTTACCTGGTGAAACGTTGTTGTGATGGCTCGTGTAAGGAGGAGGAATGTGTACCATCACATTTCCGGCTTTGATAAAGGTCGGATTGTAGCCTATCGTGATTGCGGTTTATCATATCGCGACATTGCTGCTAGCGTTGGTCAAGATCCAATGACTGTTAGCAGAGTATGAAATCGGTGGGTTCAGAAGGGTAATACGGAACACTGTGCTGGATCCCAATGGCCTCGTATCACCAGCAGTCGAGATGACAGGCATCTTATCCGCATGGCTGTAACAGATCGTGCAGCCATGTCTCGATCCCTGAGTCAACAGATGGGGATGTTTGCAAGACAACAACCATCTGCACGAACAGTTTGACAATGTTTGCAGCAGCATAGACTATCAGTTCGGATACCACGGCTGCGGTTACCCTTGATGCTGCATCACAGACAGGAGCACCTACAATGGTGTACTCAACGACGAACCTGGGTGCACGAATGGCAAAACGTAATTTTTTCGGATGAATCCAGGCTCTTTTTACAGCATCATGATGGTTGCATCCATGTTTGGTGACATCGCAGTGAACACACATTGGAAGTGTGTATTTATCATCACCATACTGGCGTATCACCCAGCGTGACGGTATTGGGTGCCATTGGTTACACGTCTCGGTCACCTCTTGCTCACATTGACGGCACTTTGAACAGTGGACATTACATTTCAGATGTATTACAACCCATGGCTCTACCCTTCATTCGATCCCTGCAAAACCCTACATTTCAGCAGGATAATGCACAACCTCATGTTGCAGGTCATGTACGGGGCCTTTCTGGATACAGAAAATGTTCGACTGCTGCCCTGACCAGCACATTCTCCAGATCTCTCACCAATTGAAAACGTCTGGTCAATGGTGGCCGAGCAACTGGCTCGTCACAATATGCCAGTCACTACTCTTGATGAATTGTGGTATTGTGTTGAAGCTGCATGGGCAGCTGTACCTGTACACATCATCCAAGCTCTGTTTGACTCAATGCCCAGGTGTATGAAGGCTGTTATTACGGCCAGAGGTGGTTGTTCTGGGTACTGATTTCTCAGGATCTATGCACTCAGATTGCGTGAAAATGTAATCACATGTCAGTTCTAGTATAATATTACAATGAAATGAACACCCTTAGCTGCATACAGGCTTTGACATACGTCAATGGGGACAGATGAAAATGTGTGCTCCAACCGGGACTCGAACCCGGGATCTCCTGCTTACATGGCAGACACTCTATCCATCTGAGCCACCGAGGACACAGAGGATAGCATGACTGCAGGGATATATCTCTGGCACGCCTCCCGCGAAACCCACATTCTCAACATATTGTCCCGCACTACATTTGTAGTGCCCCCCGCCCATTATACTCATTATCTGCGGCACGTTGCCGATTCCCATAAGAGTTTGGGCACTGTTTGTGCATTCGCACAGAATAAGAGGATGGTGAAGTGGCCGGTGAGTCTTAACTATATATATACTAAGATGGTGACCATGCAGCTCGTTAGAATGAAATTATAAAGAAATGAACACCCTTAGCTGCTTACACGTGTTGACATATGTCAACGGGGACAGATGAAAATGTGTGCCCCGACCGGGACTCGAACCTGGGATCTCCTGCTTACATGGTAGATGCTCTATCCATCTGAGCCATCGAAGACACAGAGGATAGCGCGACTGCAGGGATTTATCTCTGGCACGCCTCCCGCGAAACCCACATTCTCAACATATTGTCCCGTACACATTTTCATCTGCCCCGTTGACGTATGTCAACGCCTGTAAGCAGCTAAGGGTGTTCATTTCATTGTAATTTCATTCTAACAAGCTGCATGGTCACCGATGGTATGTGTTCTTTCAGACATGGCCGAAAGAACAGATACCATCTTAGTATATATCTAGTATAATATATTTGTCCAATGAATACCTGTTTATCATCTGCATTTCTTCTTGGTGTAGCAATTTTAATCACCAGTAGTGTAAGTCAAACAGCATGTTAAATTAGGCTAGCAGTTGTATAGGAAGCAAGAAAATTATACTGTGTGGTGACTTCAGTTTTGATTATAGTAAGATACTGAAGCTGAGAAAGGATCTCTGTCCACTCCTGAACTTATACAATTTGTATAACACAGTCAGTGACTATTCCAGAATTACTTCAAACAGTGCTTCTAATATAGGTTATATGGTCACCAACATACAGGCGTACAACAATAATGTAGCACAAAACTGAAAACTGTCTGATCACAAAAGGCAAATAGTCTCTGCAGAACAAAATTTGAAGGCCAGGAAGCTCTATATTAAATACCATGATATGCATGATAATGTCTTAACTAACTCTTAACTTGTTTGGTTCGGCACCTATGACATATTTCCCTACTATTAGAAAACTTAAAAGTGGTCTAGTACCCTTAAAACACATGACATGAAACAAACCATAAAAATTCCTTACTGGACGACCACTGCTTGATCAACCCCTTACCTACTCGTCTCATGCCCTCAGCATGCAATCCACTGGAATTTGGACTACTGTCAGGTCCCTCTTGAAATTGGCTCTCCACCTGATCAGAATGAAAACAACACATAACAAAGTTAAGGCTGCAGAGACACTTGGCACAGATGTGCTCAGAATTATCGTTATTTGCCGTTGCCTTTCCCTATACTGAGCAACATGTTGCACAAGCTGTTCAGCTTATATGTGCCCCTCTTGCTCTAAAGTGAACTTATAACACCATAGCTCTAATGCTCTATTGATTTATTTTGCCTTTTGTTTTATTTAATATTACATCGTTGAGTTTGTGTAAATGTCATTGGACTGAATCTATACCATGAGAGTGTTTATTCTTTTCTCTGTTATTAACTTGATGTCTTTTGGGATGTGGGAAGTTTGACCTATGTAATATGTATGATATGAGCAAATGATATGTTTGTCTTTCTCACTTAATGTCTTTGGTTATCTTTGAGATTGAATAATTTTATTTAAATGATTTTTTGTAGAAATACCAATATGTGCAAATGTTCTGTTTTAATTAATATGTTTGGCTGTTCTTATGTAATTGCTGGTCCTCACTTAGGGTTCTTAGTTATTTTGTATGTAAAAGGTGTTGTGGTTCCCCTCGGGAACGGAACTGTGTAGCGCGCGCAAATTGTGGTTGGCATAGGAAGAAAAGGTGGAACCAAGAACCAGTCGGGGACGGGCTACCAAACTGTCAACTGCCCATGTAAAAGTTGTGTATTGTGTTGGTTCTGAGAGAGGCTTTTCCTGGCACTTTCCAATGCATTGGATGGATGGATGGATAAAGAGCTGGAGCTATTCTGAAATTGGTATCTATCATTGCCACCAAGAAATGATGGAGTCCAGCAATTCTACCTGCAAATCCACCTACCAACATGCAATCGCCACCACATTGCACAATCACTGTTAAGGGAACACTATAGTAATGTACAGTGAAGGATCAGCTCATTGGATGTTTAGTGTACTTAAATACAAGGTAAATTTTAACTGAACTTTTGTACCTACTGTGATTTATCCTCAGTCACATATCCACTTACGGTCCCTCCCACGCTATAGTGCTTACCGAGTGTCCCTTATTGAAAGAAAGTGAAAGTTAATGTGGCAAGAGAGTGAGCTAAAGTACATGATGCTTGCTGAAAATAATTTTTCTATTAAAACTGCTTATTAATATGTTGTTGCCAATTTCAAAATTAAGTTCTTAAAACTGAGGCTTATAAAGTTTTGCTTAGTAAATGATCACATTGCTGCTTGTTGCAAATCGCAAAAGGTGAGTGAGTTTCTTACAGATATGTCAAGTTGTGTTTACTGCAGTAAGAGTTGAGAGCTAATATCTTGTTTCTTTAGTGTATTGAAAGTGTGTTTAGTATGCTCTGCTACAGTGGTCAAGATTAAGGGCCCCCCCTCCACTGAAAGTAGTTCCAATGCACAAAGTTACTTAATTACAGCAAATTTCAATAACGCTTGCTATTCAAGTCAAATTCTGTACAATATTGGATTCCTCTTGTGTATTAAAAGTGCATATTAATGTTGTAACAGAATCCATAGTTTGCCTATTGTGCTCATACTGCATAACGATTAATAGAAAGACAACTATCTATGAATACAGAAACTTCTTTATTCAAAAGACAGAGAAAAGTAATCTGTTAGTGGATTCCACTTAACTTTAACTTAAATAGAAAAGTATTTTGCAGTGAACTACATTTATAATTTTATGTCAGCTAGCAAAATGTTTGAAAAATAATACTTAATCTATGTCCAATTTATGATTCTGCAGTGATATTAATAGTAATGTTATAAAGCTTATTCAGTTTGAATAAGCCCTGAATGTAATAGTGTGTTCTGTTATCTGTTATATTTATGCAAATAATTTGTTCTACTCTGTCAACTCCAGGCTTAACATTAACATATGCAGGTGTCAGAGTTCATTGCACTCGCGTGTGGCAAAATATAGGTTGTGTTTGTCCATTAAAGTTACTCATACCTACTTTCTTAAACAAGAACGTTAATCATTCTCTTACCTAATTAGGCTGGCGACCGTTTTCTTTATTCTTCAAACAGTGTAGCTAGGTAAAATATTATTTGTTACTGTTTGAATATTTACGTAATTCTGACTTTCACTTCCGATAAGCCACCTCCGTTAGGTACAACATGGTCAACATAACAAAAATTCCTCTCAAAGGGTAACACTGCTCTGCTTCTTCATACTATAATTACTTGAATAAGAATAATTTCATTACACGAATTGCCTTCAGCTTTGAGGTTATGGTATAATAGTAGCAGACGGTAGTGTTATAAACTGGTTTACGGATCTCAACAGATCTGACTCCAGGGATTTATTTAACAAGGTCAGATTCTGCCTTGGCAAAACTCTAAAGGGGCTTATGGCCAGTACAACTGTGGCTGCGTAACATTCAATTACATGGCTCTTGAAATTAACGCTTTCAGGTGGAAGGTTGGCCCTATTATGTTACACACAGTTCCATTGATTAAAATTCCGCTCCCCTCGAGCTCTATACGCTTCGCTTCTACAAATACTCCCCACTCAAAACAACTTGCTACTACTATCAAAGTGTCATAGGTGGAGAAGATCCAATGCATCCCGACCCATTGCAAGTTCAATTTTGGCTTCACGATGTCCCTTGGACAGTCTGTTCCTTTCCTCCTGGTTAAAAATAACCGCACTGTGCACGTATCCAGATTGGTGCTTATCACTCTGCCTGGACATACCGTTACCTTCCCTCTATGGCAGCTTCGTAATTCCTCCCTTGTCATTTCAGCGTACAGGTTGCTAACTGCTGAAATCAGCAATACCTCCTTAGTTTTCACTTCCACAAACTTGCTCAATGCTCCCCACGTCACTGGATATGGGTGGACCGTGTAACACTGAAACCTCGTGTTCTTCCCCATAACCGGGAATTGGACCAAAATATACACTCATGCGCGGTCGGTTGTTACCCGTACTGTTGCAACATGGTAGAAAAACAGCAAATTTTGCTTGCTGGGCTCCATTATTAGATATAACCCTGACAGTAGTTCCTTCTGCGCCTTGTGCAAACCGCGTAAATGTTGGTCCGGAGGTAACAAACTGGTACTTACCTGGCCTTGCAATGCGTGATGCAGTGCTTCCTGCATATTTGTTATTACTCCCTGCACATCCCACACACTGTCAGCTACTCCTTGCAGAAGTCTCGTTAACACCACCTTGCTATCTAGGACTTCCAGATGCCCCTGTAAGCTTCCCAGGTTACGATTTATTACATCTTCCGACGTCTTAGCATATTCCACTGCCTGCCCTGCTAATGCATGGAGAAACCGTGTGTTATTTAGGACTTCCCCTTCCAATGTCCCTATCTGAGTTGCATTCCTAGCTTCCGTTGCTCTACTCTCCTCTGTGAGTTGCCTCACCACTTCCACCATGTTGTTCAGATCTTTTATATTGCTTGCTTTTGTCTGCGGTTCCGAAAACTGTCTTCAAAATTCCCCCCCCCCCCCCCCCCTCTGCATTCAGCCATCCTCGTTTCCGTCTTACCCATGGCACCGCTTCCTCCATCCATCCTACCTGCTTCCATAGCATCTCATAAACCTCATGCAATTTCTTGTACTCCCCTGCAACTCCCTTCATCATTCCCTTGCCTTCTGCACATTGCCTAAGTTCTTTAAACACTTGCTCAAGCCTCCTTATTTCATTCCGCGTTTCCTATACATTCCATACCAACCTTAAATTCCACTGGTGACTCGACACCACCACATCTTCCTGCCTTGAGTACAGCACAGCCCTATCCAGGTGCTGCACCCCTAAGGCGTCCACCCCGATGATGAAGAGATGAATCACCGCCAAAGCTCCCCCTTTCAGTGACCTGAGGATAGGGATGGATCACCATCGCCCTTCCTTCCTCCTCAAAACGACTGCTGTCTGCAGCAGGCTATGATCGAAAATACATATACGAAAATACAGTGCCTAATTATTCTACGCAAACCCAATGATACATAAAAAGAAAACAAAAAAAGCTATAAATACTCTACTACTTTCTGGATCGCAAAGCATACAGTGCTTCACACTGTACTTTATCTTCTTGGTTTTCTCTGTGCTTAACACCTCTCTCCATTCTCTCTTTCTTCCTCTTCCCTTCCTGTGACATAAATGGAATCACATCGGGACAACTTTTAAATGGTCGCAACAGCCCATTGTGTACTATCGTTGTCCTAGTTGACAGCTGAAGTTTAACATTAATGGGGGATGTGGTTTCAAATACTTGGAATGGCCCTCGATACCTCGTGATGAACTTATTCGTTTTCCCTTTTGGCGTATAGGGGCTGGATAGCATTACCCATTGCCCTACTGTATACTGTGGTAAACTTCCTTTCTGCTTCACTGCGTCTTCCTGCCTTTCCAAAGCCTTCATATCCGCCTTTTGCACCCACTTCCAAATATGCCAAACTGTCCTTGTGAATTGACGTACAGATTCACATGTTCTTCCTTTCTGTAGCTTCACTAAATCAAACGGTGACGGCATTTTTCACCCGTACACTACCTCATACGAAGACAAACTGGTATTGGTATGGACTTTTGCATTGTATGCACATACAATATGTTTCAAAAACTCGTCCCACTGACGGCGATGAGAATCCACCTAAAAACTCAGTATCTTCGCGATTGTTCTGTACACCCGTTCTGTCCTTCCGTTCCCCTGTGGATGCAATGCGCTCATCCTCAGCTTCTTTACATTCAACAATTTACACAGATCCTTCATTAAATCCGACATGAAGTTGATCTCTTGGTCAGTAATTACTGTCTCCGGTACACCAAACTTCAAAATCCAGTTGTTTGCTAACGATTGCGCAACAATTGCTACATATTGATTTGACATAGCCACTATCTACACATACCTCGAAAAATGGGCTATTATTGTCAGAACGAATCTGTTCCCCAATGGTGTTCGCCTGAAAGGTCCTAAGACATTAATCCCCAACATAGAGAATGGACATGTCGCTTCCGGCAATCTTTGTAGCTGTATCTGTTTCCGACTCAAATCTGTTCTCTGTGCACATAGTATACAATTCTTGACATATTGATCCACATATCCTTTCCTACCTCTCCACCAATACCTCTCCGCCACTCTCCTATTCATTGCTCTACACCCTCCATGACCAGATAATACGTAATCATATGCTTCCTTTAAAACTTCATCCCTCAGCTTCGCTGGCACTACTACCCTTGGTCCTAACTTCGTTTCCGTGCACAGAAAATTCAAATGGTTCAAATGGCTCTGAGCACTATGGGACTTAACTTCTGAGGTCATCAATCCCCTAGAACTTAGAACTACTTAAACCTAACTAACCTAAGGACATCACACACATCCATGCCCGAGGCAGAATTCGAATCTGCGACCGTAGCGGTCGCGCGGTTCCAGACTGTAGCGCCTAGAACCGTTCGGCCACTCCGGCCGGCTGTGCACAGAAGACCGTCGTACATATAAAACTGCGCCTGCACCTGTGTCCGATACACATCCTGTAATTCTTGCCATACCGATAGGTCATAAACTATTAGTTCTGCTTTTGCCCCCTTCCTACTTAGTGTGTCCGCATTACCGTGCTTCTTCCCAGGCCTGTGCACCACCTCGTAGTCGAGTTCACTAAGCCTCACAGCCCATCTAGTGAGTCTAGTGGACGCATCCCTCAACCCCAACAACTACTTCAACACAGCACGATCTGTCACTACCCAAAATCTTCTCCCATATAAATAACATTTAAAACATGCGATTCCATAGATCACGCTAATCCTCTCCCTCTCTGTTGTTGAGTAATTCCTCTCTGCTGCATTCAACTGCCTGGACGCATAGGCTAAAGGATGTTCTTTCCTATCAATTTCCTGACTAAGAACACACCCTAATGCATGACTCGATGCATTACATGCTAGTATAAACTCATTTTCAAAATCTGGAAACACAAGAACCGGACTTGATGTTAACACTTCTTTCAGTTTGTTAAACGCTTTCTGACACTCTTCTGTCCACTCAAATTTCACACCCTTCCGTAACAATTGCGTCAATGACTGTGCTAAATCTGCAAAACCCTTCACGAGCTTTCGATAGAAATTGCAAATTCCGATGAATGAGTGCACTTCCTTAATTTTTTTCAGTTCCCGAAAATCCCTTACGGCCTGTACCAACCTCGGATCTGTTCGCACTCCGTCCTTACTGATAATATGACCCAAATATTTTACTTCTTGTAATGCAAAATGACACTTCTCCAGGCTCAACGTCAAACAAGCTGCCCTCGTAAAGACTTTCCTTAACCGCCGTCTATGTGCTCCATACTACTTGAAAAAACTATATCATCCAAATAGACAAGACACTGCCGTGGTTTCTGACCCTTCAAGACACGGTCTAGCAACCTCTGAAACGTTGCCGGAGCGTTTTTCAAACCGAATGGCATTCTGATGTACTGATAATGGTCTCCAGGAGTAAAGAAAGCAGTTTTTGGACGATCCTCTGGAGCCACCTTTAACTAATGATAACCATTTGTCAAAACCATCGTAGAAAAGTACTGGTGCTGTCATAAGTGATCCAAAGTCTCCGATACGTTTGGAATGGGGCATGAGTTCCTTACTGTCTTATTATTGAGGTATCGGTATTCACAACAGAACCTGTATTTCTTAGTTTCATCCGTAGATTTTTTAGGCACAATGACAATGCCCCCCCCCCCCCCCCCCCCACAACTATTACTATGCTCTATAATACCGACCGCAAGCTGTTGATCAATGAAATCCTCCACAGTTGGCTGCAAATACCTCGGTATTCTGTATGGTTTACGGTAAACAGGTGCTTCGTTCCATGTTGGTATCCTATTTTGAACTAATGGAGTTGCTGGTAATGGCCCTTGCAGAAAAAAACAAATCCTTAAATTCCCACAATAATTCTTCCATATGCTCTCTTTCTCCTCCTTTCAAATGCTTAATTTTGCCACGCAATGCAGTTCTATCGGCAGGTAGTGGTTGATCGCTTCGCCTACCTCTCGAACACCAGTATTAGTCATCTGGCACATCCAAATTCGCTACTAAAACTCCTTTTCTCAAATTCTCGTCTACAGCGCTAAAATTATCCACATTCACGGGAACTACTCACCCGTCATTCCCCTCCTGTGCGTGTACAATACTACGTTTCACAAAACAACCCAATCGACCCAAAACTTCATTATCCTCCAATGGTTCGTTAACACATACTGTTCCCACAGGTAGATTCGACTCCACACTTACCCAAAGCGACTTTCCGGTGCCACGAGACACACACTCATGCGAATGAAGCCTTAATGTTAATGTACACGTTCAACAGCTCTGCATCGACAATAGTTTCTCCTAGCTGAAATAACATTCCACCAAGTTCCACGGTTCGTTGTCCGAGGTCAATTTTTGCATGATACTGATGCAAGAAATCTACTCCTAGGATCATGTCATAACCCTCACTTACCCATGGTACTACCTCCATGCATGCATCAAATCGGACTTTCCCTATGCGAAAGTCAACTGTCGCTGACCCCAAAGGTGTGACCTCCTTATCCCCCACTCCACGCAACCTATACGTGGTGGGTCTTAACTTCCTTCATCCCATTAAACTCTTAGTAGACACTGACACTTACACCCCTGTGTCCAACAAAATCTTAAATGTTTTAGTTCCTATGGATCCTACCACTGAACATTCCACCTCTGCATATGTATTTGTAGCATTGAAATTAAACGGAAGCTCCCTTAGGTAGGTCTTGGGCCCCTCTGCCATTTCACGACTGTCCACCACTACTAACTCCACTTCTCCATCCTCCACGTTGCTGATATCCACCCCTTCCTATATTCCTCAGTGACTGGGTACATTGCCTCTACACATGTCCCGTACGACCACACTTATAACATTTTATATCTACTGTAAACACTGTTTGTCTATCACATACCCCTGCTTCCATGTCTGTTTCCTCACAATGGATTGCCAGCTGAATGACAATCTCTCTTTCAGAGTCCCTTCACCCACTTTCCGCGACATATACGGCGGTAACCCCCTCAAAAATACACCAAGTGCCCTTTGCTCGGCCTCCTGCAAAAGAACACCATTGGCCTCATCGCTCTGACCCAACAAATGAGTGTACTCGTTAATTTCTCTTATTCTGTCCGCAAATTTCTCTACCATCTCCCCCTGTCTCTTTGTCATTATACTCAACCTCTCTCTAAAGTACTGAGTGCTAATTTGTTTCTTGTACCTTTGTAAAAGCCCCTCCTTCAACTGCTTAAACTGTCTTACCTTCCTTAAGGCCTCAGAATACCTTACATGTGTCTTTGCTTCACCCGTTAACCTAATCTTGGCTACATGTAACAACTGTTCATCAGACCAACCGTTCATCACAGCTGAAGTTTCCAAATCCTCCACAAACGAATGCACATCCTCAGATGCCTTCCCAGAAAACGGAATAATCAAACTCGTGGAAGCTGGATCAATCTCCTACTGCGGCACCCTAGGCAAAAACGACTGATCATATGCGGCTTCCCACTGACTTCTAGATGTTAATTCACTCCTCAACTGCATATTGTCTGCTGTCAACTGTTCTACCTTTTCCAACAAAATCTGTGCCGCTTCTAGTTCCAACACACCTCGCGGTCCAGACTCTGCCACTATGTTGCTTTTATTTCGCGTTAATTCCAAAACAAAACAATTAAGTACAAAAATAATCCGACTCTCTACATTTCAGTATCATCATACTCAGTAACATCGTAGTCAAACCAATGTAAAAGTAATTAAATGCCACGAAAAAAATAAAGCTTTTTGCCCCAAATACACTAACACTTACTTTGACAACAAAAAATACTATGCCCACCCAAAACATCTACAATGGTCTGCCATGAGCCGTACTCAAAAACACAAAAAAGAAAGAAAACGTGCAACACTCAAAAGAAAACTGGTCAAAACTCATCACATCTTGTGACTAATGCAGGCGGTGGTCTCGAATGTTGTACTGTACAGACGACATCTGCTATTCTGACGCCAAATGTAGTGGCAACTTTTGAGACTGAATGTAACAGCAACACTAAATGTAGCAAGAAGGGGTAGAAGGCACCATGTTAAGACTTATCCAAGCTTTTCAAGTGATTTATTGTTCCCAACTGCAGTGCCGTGTTCCCCTCGGTATGCGTCACTGAGTCCCACAATGCTGAGGACGCCACCTCAGCAACCTGTCAAGCACTCTGCTAATTGGTCGGCCTTGTATGGCCGCAGTGATAAAACGACATCAGGCCTGCACCAGCAGCCTTCGTCATGGGCTGCCTCAGCACTGCCTGCTGACAAGTGCAAGGTGGCATTTGCCGTGCGTCCCCACTGGTGTGGCTTGCGTCTTGGCGAAAACAAGTGCCTTCGATCCGGCAGCTGAATCTGCGGCCCTCGCACTGGATGTCTTCAGTGCGTGATGGGAGCCAAGATGATTGCCTGTGGTACTGAGCCATGGAGTGGCCGTGTCGGCCTCAGAGGGTCGAACCAGCGACCTGCCATGGACTGGAATGTTGACATACCATCTGACTTTCGGAAAAGCATCATCCACACAATTCCGAAGATGGCAAGAGCTGACAAGTGCGAGAATTATCGCACAATCAGTTAACAGTTTGTGAATCCATGTTGCTTACAAGAATAATATATAGAAGAACGGAAAAGAAAATTGAAGATGCACTAGATGACGATCAGTATGGCTTTAGGAAAGGTAAAGGCACGAGAGAGGCAATTCTGACATTGCGGTTAATAGTGGAAGTAAGACTAAAGAAAAATCAATACACAATCGTAGGAATTGTCAACCTGGAAAAAGCGTCCAGCAATGTAAAATGGTGCAAGATGTTCAAAATACTTAAAAAGTAGGGGTAAGCTATAGGGAGAGATGGGTCATATACAATATGTACAACAGCCAAGAGGGAATAATAAGAGTGGACGACCAAGAACGAAGTGCTCGTATTACAGAGGGTGTAAGACAAGGATGTAGCCTTTCACCCCTACTGTTCAATCCGTACATCGAGGAAGCAGTGATAGGAAAAAAAAAAAAAGATTCAGGAGTGGAATTAAAATTCAAGGTGTAAAGATATCAATAATAAGATTCGCTGATGACATTGCTATCCTGAGTGAAAGTGAAGAAAAATTACATAATCTGCTGAATGGAATGAACAGTCTAATGGGTACAGACTATGGATAGAAAGTAAATTGAAGAAAGACGAAGGTAACAAGAAGTAGTAGAAACGAGAACAGCGAGATACTTTACATCAGAATTGAAGGTCACGAAGTAGATGAAGTTAAGGAAATCTGCTACCTAGGCAATAAAATAACCAACGATGGACAGAGCAAGTAGGACATCAAAAGCAGACTAGTAATGGCACAAAGGGCATTCCTGGCCAAGAGAAGCCTACTAATATCAAATATCGGCCTTAGTTTGAGGAAGAAATTTCTGAGAATGTACGTCTGGAGTACAGCATTGTATGGTAGTGAAACATGGACTGTGGGAAACAGAAGAGAATTGAAGCAATTAAGATGTGATGCTGCAGACGAATGTTGAAAATTATGTGGACTGATCAGGTAAGGAATGAGGTTCTGTGCAGAATTGGAGTGGAAAGGAATATGTGGAAAACACTGATAAGGAGATGGGACAGGTTGATAGGACCTCTGTTAAGACATCTGGGAATGACTTCCATGGTACTAGAGAGAGCTGTAGAGGGTAAAAACTACAGAGGAAGACAAAGATTGGAATTCGTATAGCAAATAACTGAGGGCGTAGGTTGCAAATGCTATTCTGAGATGAAGAGGTTAGCACAGGAGAGAGGAATTCGTGAAGGACCACGAGACGGATGAAAAAAAAAGAAAAAAAACCCAAGGAAAGGCACCTAGTATTTGAGGGAGGAGTGGCAGTCGGTGGGGGAGTGTTCCCAAAAGCTGTGTCGCTTGTATGGGAAAATAGTATCACACTGGCCCTGAGAATGTGTTCTACAAGCCAGTAGATGGTTCAAATGGCTCTGAGCACTATGGGACTTAACTTCTGAGGTCATCAGTCCCCTAGAACTTAGAACTACTTAAACCTAACTAACCTAAGGACATCACACACACCCATGCCCGAGGCAAGATTCGAACCTGCGACCGTAGCGGTCACGCGGTTCCGGACTGTAGCCAGGAGAAGCATGAAACTTGAATGTAGTCAATAATTTCTTAATGGAAGTTGATGTGTCTAATACCTTGTTGTAACTGACAAGACAACAATGTATGCAACATTGTAGAACAGAACAGTGTGCTTCAGCTGCTCTATACAACCGTTAACGCCTTCAAAGAACCAAATGTGAGATTTTCATAGTGTCCTACAGAAAAAGTGAAAATTTGTACGGGGATACGTCTACGCTGGAGGCTACGGTTTTCGAGTTATTCAAGAAAAATGCGTTTGGAGGTAACTTTTGTACGTTTTTCTTGAACAATTTTAAAGCTGCAGTCTCTGGCGAATTTTATTAATTCCTGGAAGAAAGTCATGCTCATTTTTTTCTGTAAGACTAACAGTTTGCACGTAACGATCGAGAGAATATGAAAAATCACACTCGGTTTTTGATAGCGTCGTGGGTTGCATAAAATCTATCTGTAGGGGCAACTGAATCACCCTGTATACGTTATGTGATCAAAAGTATCCAGATACACCTATCCAATGGAGTGCTGAGCACTCGATGTCATGTGAGGCAGACCTGCCAGTATGGAAGAAAGTGGGGAGTATTGTGTTGTCAGCAAAGGAGCAGTAACAGCAGAAAGGGCCGTGCAGCAGAGCTCAGTGACATCGAGAGTGGACGAGTCATTGGATATCACCTGAATAACAAATCCATTAGAGACATTTCAACCCGTCTAAAGCGGGCGTAGCCAATTATTCGTAGTGTCTTTATGAATTGGAAACGCAACGGAGTGTGTAAAAAATCTCATGAACCCAGCACAAGGCATCCCTCATGAGTTCCAAACTGCCACCAGTTTGACAAGTACTGCATAGGAGTTACTAAGACTGGGGTAAGGTGTTCGAGTAGCTCCTTATAAGCCACATTTATCTCAGTCAATGCAAAGTGACACTTGAGGTGATGTAAGGAGAGACACCAGTGGACAGTAGATGACCGGAAACTAGTGATTTGCAGTGATGAATCACGCTATACCCTGTGGTAATTCAGTGGAAAGAGTTGGGCTTGGCAAAAGAATGGAGAACGTGACCTGCGTTATGTGTAGTGGAGGACGTGGTGCCACAGTATTCTTCGTGGTTACGGTGTGGTCCCCTTTTTTGCGCTTAAGAAAACGCTAAATGCGGAAAGATAGGGACATAGTATACAGCTTTAAGTACTGTTTACTGTAGAGGAACAGTTCAGAGACGATGAATGTCTACATCAGTATGACGTTACAGCCTGCCACAAACCAACATCTATGTGGCAATGGTTTCTGGACAATAACTTCCCTGAAATGGATTGGCCTGCCCAGAGACTTGATCTGAATCCAGTGGAACATATTTGGGGTGAGTTAGAACGTCGACTTCGCTCCAGACCCCCTAGCGTCCAACATCACTACTGTCTCCAGTTTTAGGACTTGTTGAAGAATAGGTTGCCATTTCTCAATATACATTCAGACACCTAATTGAAAGTGTCCCCATAAGAGTTCAAGCTATTGTAAAATTAAGGTCCACTAATGGTATAGGGATGCTTTTGATCAAGTCGTATACCTACAGTCCCGAACTTTAAATTCTGCAGAAAGTAATATATCTGTCGCTGAACTAGTAAGAGTTTCATATTTCTACAAACAAAATTAAATGTTTATAAAAATATCGTCTTTGTTTTTAGGTGCATCTTTCTAGCATATTTAATAAAAATTAATACTTTTCACTTAAAAGTAGGTCGTTGGCTCAGGTAATTTATTTGTACGTAAAACGCTTGTTACCTTATCAGAGGGACTAATTTCCCTAACCATTTGTTGCACGAATAAAGTTGCCTGTTGTAATTAGGCAGACCTAGATGATAATATTCAGATAGCAATTTATTTCATATTTAATCTTTTTCTAACTGATTTTCGGAGCTGATATTAAGTTATGATCAAAGAGAAAAAATAAGTATAAAAGCAATTACTTATACACCCGAGACACATTAGAATCGTATTATGCAACATCGAACTTTTCCGTTTTATTATTTTGATGAAATCATATACGAAATCCAATAATACTGAAACAGTGTTTGCAAAACAAGCTGTGTCTGTTGTTTAGGAGTGACAAAGAGGATCTCTTTCCACTGTTTCTGTGAGTGTGTTCTTCCGCTTTGCAGTGTACTTTAACCATGTTCACAAAATAAAGTTACACCGTTTGTTTAGAACTGACAAATAGGATCTCTTTACACTGTTTCTATGTCTCTGTTCTTCCGCTTTGCGTTGTACAGTATATAATATGCTGTAATCATTCGGAAGCTACTTTGTAGAATACAAATCATAACGGGCCACAGCAATATAGGACGCAATTATTTGACTACTACATTTAATTAATTGTCAGGGGACATACATCCACTTTATTGGTTGGCTCCTTTGATGACACGAGCTTGTTAAAAGCAAAGCTTTAAGCAGAAACACACTGCTAACTTGAGAAAATTCATCTGATTGTGCGAATTACGACAGCAATGATATCAGAAGCTACATGATAATTCGCAGCACGTGTGGCCCATGAATGAAACTGGGACTAGGCCGAAGTAAACCAGATACTTTAAACAGAATTAGGATTTAACACTTTGGCCGCTGTGTGCTTCAAATTGATACGTAAGGTGGCTTCCCTGTCAGGCCATGTACATCGAATTGATACACACATTCCATGTCGTGTGTATAAATCGCATAAACAGCTACAATGATATGTAGTTTCAGATTTTGTTAACGGATAGTGTACAGTAGACTCATGTACTTTGTTCTGCTGCCCAATGTTTCCTTGCGCTGACGACATCTGGTTATATTAGCGACACCTCGAGCGGCAAAGCTGCTAGCGGGTTTTTGTGTTTGAAATAGTGTTTCCTTGAAGATTTGATCCTTGTTCTTACGAGTTTGTGACAATGTCCGACACGCAATCAATAGTAGGTTGGCTGGACGAGGAAAGCGAATTCATTGAGAGTGAGGCCAGTTTATTTGGCGACATACCTGACGGCGATGATCCATAATATATAGCCCGCACAGGATACGGTGGCCGATGCGCTGTGGCCTATTTTCGTCCAAGGCGCTGTTCATTCGTTTGTTCGGAAGGGAAGGCCGAGTGTCTGAAGCCTTTTGGCTGTTCGGCGATGGCAGACTCCAGGCGCACGCCCTGCAATCTTTATCAAACGATTTTACAGAAATTATTTGCAAAAAAAATCATTTTTGCTTTACTTGTAGCTTTGTGTGTCAGGTTCATGATGGCGTATCCAACATTTCGTTAATGATCATAGTTATTGTGCAAGTAAGACACTGCCCGAAATCTGAAAAAGTTTGTAATGAAAAGTAGAGGTCGCTATGATTATGCGACTGGTGCATATTACATAAAATGTTGCAGCATATGAAATTTAGCTAAAATATTGAATTTTCCTTTAGTCTTGGGTAGAGATCCCTATCTATCATCAACCTTGACAAAATTAATCTGACGTAGCACACACATTTGCGATCGCGATCGCCAGTGATAAAGCCAGAGTGAAACATCCACAACATTCCTCATACTTCATAAACGGTTTGAGATATCTAAATGCGATTTTGACAAATAATAGCACGCAAAGAGGAGAGTGTTATTTCACTGATTACAGACTTTTTCGATGAAAGAATGCAATTTTAAAGGCGATCGATAGCTGGAAAAACGAGAAATGTTATGGGTTTTGGAGCAACGTAAGCGAAGACGTTACAAGTTATTTTGAACCAAGAATGTGCTTTTTATAAGCTACTGACCTTACTTTTCCTCAGTTCCTCACTTAATAATAAACCGCTTGTTCAGAATTCTTTTGCAACCGCACCTGCACAACATTTTAGTGAGCTGAGACTGTGTAGATTCCACTATGTTTTGGCAAAAGAAGCAATTTTAACATGGCAACCAGAGAAATATGTAGTTTCACTCAAAATTCGCCACTCATGATGCTTCCCTGAAAGTTACAAATGGTTAACAAACCAGGCAAAAATAAATCGCTGCATTTTTGGAGACATTCCTTTTAGATGCTAACCAAAACAGAAATGTCAGTAGATCTTTTTGAATGTTCACCACGCAAGTGTGGGCACAGAAGGACCTCTCTTTAATACACAAAATGTGAGAGTAGGCTTCAGTTTAGAATGGCACTTCCCCTTCAGAGCTCTGCATTTCCCCTACAGTGTCTGCCCATAATCCCCACCATTACCATTTTCCCACGTGTGCCCTGCCGTCTGCACGTGTAGCGGCCATGGTAGTCTGCACGCACCTTTCTCTCCTGAGACTTCCGTACGTGATTCTGATGCAGGAGGACTGACAAAAAGAAAAAGAATAACTGTTGGGGAACCAGCAGCTATGCCTCAAAGAGACTCTCCCAAGTTACTTGGTATGATGTAACTGGAAATATGTGTGATTTTACCACAACCTGTAATGAGGGAATTGCTGATCATGTGAAGATGAAAATGACTGGAAGATGAATTGGATTTTTAGTGATTTTCTTATGGCCTAGGAAATGATCGTCACCGAGATGAATCGTTCGAGAGACGATTTATTGACAGTATTGTCAACGAAAAATATGCGGAACACAGCCGACTACAACAATGGGTAGACACGAATCGAAATTCTGCATTTTCTGGCTTCGTTCTGAGGATTCATTTGGATCGAAAACGCACGCTACAGAAATATTTGTCAAAGAACATACTGCACAAAAATGAGGTAAGTAAAGCTTTATCCGGCAACATGTTTGAGGCCCTTTTGCGCACGCAACATTTTTTGGACGATTGTGGTGCAAACAATGGCAAACTATACAAAATTTCACCATTAGTTGACCTACTAAACGATAAATTTCACGAAGTGTATTGTCCTGGTGAGAAAGTGTGCATTGATGAAACTATGGAGCCGTGTAGAAGAAGGCTGGGGTTTCACCAATATATTCTGGGGAAGCGTTATAAATATGGTCTCAATATATTCAAACTGTGTGTTCATGCCGGCTATACCTTGCATGTGAAAGTATATGCTGGAAAGGATAATGCGCCTCGCAGATCATAAAATGGCCTCCATTATAGTGATGGAGTTGATAGGCATATTGATGAATGTTGTACACGCTCTGTACGTCGAAAATTACTATACAAGCATCGCCTTAGCTCTTAAGTTGTACGGATATTCAAATCACCTCTTTGGTACATTGAGGAGTAACACGAAGTGGAATCCAACGATAGTAGTGACAGCCAGAGCGAGAGCACCAGCAGCAGCGAGTACTGTTTGTATAAAGCGTTTATTTTGCATTTTGTTTACGACCTTCCACTAAGGAAGGGATTCTATTTGTGTTTATCTGCTCTGCATAGTAACTAACAGTTCTTGATAAAACTTTACGTAGTTTTCGTGTTAGATTTCTTGGTGTTTTCTTGATCGTTTAGAACAGAAAGCGCCCTAAAACCGTCTTTTGTTTGTTTCGCGGCCGTTAGCCACTAGTCACTTGAATCAGCAGTTGTCTTGTGACAGCCAGAGCGAGAGCACCAGCAGCAGCGAGTACTGTTTGTATAAAGCGTTTATTTTGCATTTTGTTTACGACCTTCCACTAAGGAAGGGATTCCATTTGTGTTTATCTGCTCTGCATAGTAACTAACAGTTCTTGATAAAACTTTACGTAGTTTTCGTGTTAGATTTCTTGGTGTTTTCTTGATCGTTTAGAACAGAAAGCGCCCTAAAACCGTCTTTTGTTTGTTTCGCGGCCGTTAGCCACTAGTCACTTGAATCAGCAGTTGTCTTGTGACAGCCAGAGCGAGAGCACCAGCAGCAGCGAGTACTGTTTGTATAAAGCGTTTTTGTACTTATTTGCTGCGCTTAGCTTTTAAATAGTTTTTCTGGGAAAACCTAGCGTAGTTTTCGCGTCTCGTATTTCAGTGAGTGTTTCTTGATTATCAGAGTAGCTCATCAGAAGATTATCTTGGGAATTTGTCACCGTATAGAGTAGGGTAAACATAGTCATGTGTAGGGACTGTGGTTGTTGTGAGCGGACGCAAGGAGAATTGGCCACTCTTCGGGGGCAGGTGGAGGCTTTGTCTGTTAGGCTCATCGAGCTCGAGGCGCAGGCGTCGGCTCGTAGTGGCGTTGGGGCAACTGTGGTGAGACCTATGCCTACTTCGGTGGCCTTGGAATCACATGGAACCCCTGATGTCGCTGCGTCTTCCGGCAGTGAGCATCTTACCGGTCAGCCATCACTCCAGGGTGAATGGCGGACAGTGGTGGGCTCGCGCGTGCCTGGCCGAAAGGCGAAGGTGGGATCTGGCCGCGTGGCAGCTGCCTTACCCCTTTCCAACAGGTACGGGGTGCTTCCTAGTGGTGATGACATCGTTTCCGAGCCACCACAAGATGCCTCGCCTGTTGGGCCAGTGGCCGATTCTCCGGCAAGGTCCCGACAGTCACAGAGGGCGGGCCTATTAGTTATAGGGAGCTCCAACGTTAGGCGGGTTATGGAGCCCCTCAGGAAAATAGCGGGTAGGTCGGGGAAGAATGCCAGTGTGCACTCGGTGTGCTTGCCGGGGGGTCTCGTCCGTAATGTGGAGGAGGCCCTTCCGGCAGCTATTGAACGCACTGGGTGTGACCGGCTGCAGATAGTAGCACATGTCGGAACGAATGACGCCTGCCGCTTGGGTTCTGAGGCCATCCTTGGTTCCTTCCGGCGGCTGGCTGATTTGGTGAAGACAACCAGCATCGCACGCGGAGTGCAAGCTGAGCTTAATATCTGCAGCATAGTGCCCAGAGTCGATCGCGGTCCTCTGGTTTGGAGCCGTGTGGAGGGTCTAAACCAGAGGCTCAGACGACTCTGCGACTATAATGGTTGCAAATTCATCGACCTCCGTTATTGGGTGGAGAACTGTAGGGCCCCCCTAGACAGGTCAGGCGTGCACTACACACCGGAAGCAGCTACTAGGGTAGCAGAGTACGTGTGTCGTGCACACGGGGGTTTTTTAGGTTAGAGGGACCCCCCCTTGGGCGAAACGATAAAATACCTGACGGCTTACCAGAGAGGACATTATCATCGTTGATAAAGAACGTCCGTCCTCAGAGACCAAAAACAGGAAAAGTTAACGTAATATTGGTAAACTGCAGGAGTATCCAGGGCAAGGTTCCTGAATTAGTATCTCTTATTGAAGGAAATAGTGCGCATATAGTATTAGGAACGGAAAGTTGGTTAAAACCGGAAGTGAACAGTAACGAAATCCTAGACACAGAATGGAATATATACCGCAAGGATAGGATAAACGCCAATGGTGGAGGAGTATTTATAGCAGTAAAGAATTCAATAATATCCAGTGAAGTTATTAGCGAATGCGAATGTGAAATAATCTGGGTTAAGTATCAAAGGTGGGTCAGATATGATAGTCGGATGCTTCTATAGACCACCTGCATCAGCAACCGTAGTAGTTGAGCGCCTCAGAGAGAACCTGCAGAACGTCGTGAAGAAGTTTCGTGATCATACTATTGTAATAGGGGGAGACTTCAATCTACCAGGTATAGAATGGGATAGTCACACAATCAGAACTGGAGCCAGGGACAGAGACTCTTGTGACATTATCCTGACTGCCTTGTCCGAGAATTACTTCGAGCAGATAGTTAGAGAACCAACTCGTGAAGCTAACGTTTTAGACCTCATAGCAACAAATAGACCGGAACTTTTCGACTCCGTGAATGTAGAAGAGGGTATCAGTGATCATAAGTCAGTGGTTGCATCAATGACTACAAGTGTAATAAGAAATGCCAAGAAAGGAAGGAAAATATATTTGCTTAACAAGAGTGATAGGGCACAAATCGCAGAATATCTGAGTGACCACCATCAAACGTTCATTTCTGAGGAAGAGGATGTGGAACAAAAATGGAAAAAATTCAGAAACATCGTCCAGTACGCCTTAGATAAGTTCGTACCGACTAAGGTCCAAAGCGAGGGGAAAGATCCACCGTGGTATAACAATCATGTACGAAAGGTACTACGGAAACAAAGAAAGCTTCATCATAGGTTTAAGAGTAGTCGAATCATAGCTGATAAGGAAAAGCTGAACGAAGCGAAAAAGAGCGTAAAGAGAGAAATGAGAGAAGCATTCAACGAATTCGAACATAAAACATTGGCAAACAATCTAAACAAGAACCCTAAAAAGTTTTGGTCATATGTAAAATCGGTAAGCGGATCTAAATCCCCTATTCAGTCACTCGTTGACCACGATGGCACCGAAACAGAGGACGACCGAAGAAAGGCAGAAATACTGAATTCAGTGTTCCGAAACTGTTTCACTGCGGAAAATCGTAACACGGTCCCTGACTTCAGCCGTCGCACGGACGCCAAAATGGAAAATATTGAAATAAACGATATCGGAATTGAAAAACAACTGCTATCACTTAGTAGCGGAAAAGCATCCGGACCAGACGAGATACCCTTAAGATTCTACAGTGATTATGCTAAAGAACTTGCCCCCTTTCTATCAGCAATTTATCGTAGATCGCTGGAAGAACGTAAAGTACCTAGCGACTGGAAGAAAGCGCAGGTCGTTCCCATTTTCAAGAAGGGTCATAAATCAGATGCGAATAATTATAGGCCTATTTCGCTTACGTCAATCTGTTGTAGAATAATGGAACATGTTTTGTGTTCTCGTATTATGACGTTCTTAGGTAATACAAATCTCCTTCATCATAACCAACATGGATTCCGCAAACAGAGATCATGTGAAACTCAGCTCGCCCTATTTGCCCAAGAAATTCACAGTGCTGTAGACACTGGCGAGCAGATTGATGCCGTATTCCTGGACTTCAGGAAAGCATTTGATACGGTTCCGCACTTACGTTTAGTGAAAAAAATACGAGCTTACGGAATATCGGACCAGGTTTGTGATTGGATTCAGGATTTCCTAAAAGAAAGAACACAACATGTCATTCTTAACGGTTCAAAATCTGCAGATGTAGAGGTAATTTCGGGAGTACCGCAGGGAAGCGTGATAGGACCTTTATTGTTTACAATATACATAAATGACTTAGTTGACAACATCGGTAGCTCCGTGAGGCTATTTGCAGATGACACGGTTGTCTACAAGAGAGTAGCAACATCAGAAGACTCGTACGTACTCCAGGAGGACCTGCAGAGGATTAATGCATGGTGCGACAGCTGGCAGCTTTCCCTAAACGTAGATAAATGTAATATAATGCGCATACATAGGGGCAGAAATCCATTCCAGTACGATTATGCCATAGGTGGTAAATCATTGGAAGCGGTAACGACCGTAAAATACTTAGGAGTTACTATCCGGAGCGATCTGAAGTGGAATGATCACATAAAACAAATAGTGGGAAAAGCAGGCGCCAGGTTGAGATTCATAGGAAGAATTCTAAGAAAATGTGACTCATCGACGAAAGAAGTAGCTTACAAAACGCTTGTTCGTCCGATTCTTGAGTATTGCTCATCAGTATGGGACCCTTACCAGGTTGGATTAATAGAAGAGATAGACATGATCCAGCGAAAAGCATCGCGATTCGTCATGGGGACATTTAGTCAGCGCGAGAGCGTTACGGAGATGCTGAACAAGCTCCAGTGGCGGACACTTCAAGAAAGGCGTTACGCAATACGGAGAGGTTTATTATCGAAATTACGAGAGAGCACATTCCGGGAAGAGATGGGCAACATATTACTACCGCCCACATATATCTCGCGTAATGATCACAACGAAAAGATCCGAGAAATTAGAGCAAATACGGAGACTTACAAGCAGTCGTTCTTCCCACGCACAATTCGTGAATGGAACAGGGAAGGGGGGATCAGATAGTGGTACAATAAGTACCCTCCGCCACACACCGTAAGGTGGCTCGCGGAGTATAGATGTAGATGTAGATGTAGAAAGATCAAGAAAGGTGAAAGTTTATGCACGCAGAGTAACACAAATGTTGTTGTAGGAAAATGAAAGGACAAGAGAAATTGACTTGTTTCTGGCTATTAAAAAGGTTTCTGAAATGGAATTGAAATATAATTACGCAAAATCCTTCATAGTCCTGTAATATCAAATGGCATCTTATGCCTCCACTTTATGAACAGGAATGAAGTGGTACCGCAAGATTACATTCGAGCTCCTCACGAATATGGCAATTGTCAAAACTTATGCTATCTAAAAGGTAGTTATTGACAAAAATATGCACGGAACTGAATTCTGAGAGAAAGTTGCACTTGCTATCTTAAACATCGGAAACCTGAAAGATGTACCAGGGTCACTAGGAACATCAAACTCACGTAACCATGTCTTGCAAGAAACTAATAACAAGAGAATTTGGATGCACTGAGCTACGAAGAAATCAGAGCAAGTTATCACAGACTTTAAGGGCGCCTGAATGAAAAGTTCATGTGCTTAGACTGTTTCTTCTTTTTTTTCGTTATTCATGAAGTAAAGTAAAGCATACAACATATTAATAAATTCAGATACTTTGTTACATCTGCTGTGAATTTGTAAGCCACCTTTTGAGTTAATAAATATTCCTCATTTATATTAGTTTTGCTTTGTTCTTCCAAAAAATAAATGTAATTCGTCTGAAATGCTGAAAGGAGTCTTTATTTGTTGTTAAAGATTGTGCATAATTTCAATACACGTGGCCTAGTAGGTCTGATATTGACCATTAACACATGTCGGCCTGGTACATAACCTCGGGACATTCAGGTGCGGCTGCCAAAGTGTTAAAATTTAAATCCTCCGATCAAATAGGCAGCCATCAGTCATCGTGTTCCAGGAACGAACTGGTCTCTAGCTGTTTTAGAGGCCAAATAACTGGCAATAAGACGTCAAAAACGGCAATCTGCGAGTTATCTTAGCCGATTTTCATCAGAGGAAGACGTACTGAAGGCGGAAGAATGGGAAGAAAGGAGATCTCAAAACGTTATAATGATAACGCAGCAGTAAGACAAAGTGTAGTCTGGTCATAGCCAGTAATATCTTTCTTGGCGCAAGGATTCTCGATTGGTGTAATATGAGATGATCAAGTCTATTTTCGTTAAATGGTTTATAGTCAAGAGGCACACATGAGGGATTAAAGCAGGCTAGATTTCATCTTTATTGTGTTACCTACATATGAGTCCACAGAGTCCAGAGAGTGTAGTGAATTTCTGTGAATTAAGGGAGGTGTTTGCTGAGCCCCATAGCTGTCCGTAATGTATGACCACCTTAGAGCTATTTTTCAAACTTTAAATACGGATGCAACCGAAACAAAATGTACAGCCTGCTCCAGGAAGGACTCCACCAAACAGTATTTTCGTTCTATACCCCTAAGTGCAGATTAGGCTGCTGAAGGTTCTGACACACTTTAGAGTGGAGGTCTTTCCTGCCAAGTACCAGACGAGGTGGAGCAGAGAGAGTTCCAGTAAGGAGGGAATTTCCGTTTCCAGCATTTGCCTCCCGAATTCCTTGCTGAGATCCGAAGGATGGGAAACATTCTTAATTTACTTTTGCGACAATATTTACAAGACGCATGATATGAAAGCCTATTGTATATATAAGTGTAAGTTTGTCTGTGTGTAAACAGAGTAAAGTTGATGACTTAATGGACATATGCATTGTACTTATCTCGCTAGCAATTGCAGGTGGGAGGCTGGGAGATTCGTTGTAGAACTATGTCCTTTCCCGTCGAATAAAGCCTGGGAGTCCCAACTGGAAATGTTTTGGAGGTGATTTATTGTTCCACAATACGCCTGATAACGAAAGATAATCTTATGTGAAGCTTGAACGGAACGGGAGGATTGGATCGATCTGACCATTTACAAAACTAGGTCTGTGTCTCTGCGTGTAGCAAAGCAACTGAGAGAACTTAACGTACACTATAAAACCACTACTCGAGCTGATAATTTGTAATAAACGAGTGACGAACCAGTCTCCCCATATGTTGTTATTCATTTCTTCGTGATAATCTATAGTGGCCCCCCCACTCCCCCCCATGAACCATGGACCTTGCCGTTGGTGGGGAGGCTTGCGTGCCTCAGCGATACAGATAGCCGTACCTTAGGTGCAACCACAACGGAGGGGTATCTGTTGAGAGGCCAGACAAACGTCTGGTTCCTGAAGAGGGGCAGCAGCCTTTTCAGTAGTTGCAGGGGCAACAGTCTGGATGATTGACTGATCTGGCCTTGTAACACTAACCAAAACGGCCTTGCTGTGCTGGTACTGCGAACGGCTGAAAGCAAGGGGAAACTACGGCCGTAATTTTTCCCGAGGGCATGCAGCTTTACTGTATGGTTAAATGATGATGGCATCCTCTTGGGTAAAACATTCCGGAGGTGAAAGATACGAAGCCCACGCCCACCACAGTAGTACAAGTTTATATGCCTACTAGCTCTGCAGATGACGAAGAAATTGAAGAAATGTATGAAGAAATAAAAGAAATTATTCAGATAGTGAAGAGAGATGAAAATTTAATAGTCATGGGTGACTGGAATTCGTCAGTAGGAAAAGGTAGAGAAAGAAACGTAGTAGGTGAATATGGATTGGGGGTAAGAAATGCAAGAGGAAGCCGCCTGGTAGAATTTTGCACAGAGCACAACTTAATCATAGCTAACACTTGGTTCAAGAATCATGAAAGAAGGTTGTATACCTGGAAGAATCCTGGAGATACTGACAGGTTTCAGATAGATTACATAATGGTAAGACAGAGATTTAGGAACCAGGTTTTAAATTGAAAGACATTTCCAGGGGCAGATGTGGACTCTGACCATAATCTATGGGTTATGAACTGTAGATTAAAACTGAAGAATCTGCGAAAAGGTGGGAATTTAAGGAGATGGGACCAGGATAAACTGAAAGAACCAGAGGTTATACAGAGTTTCAGGGAGAGCATAAGGGAACAATTGACAAGAATGGTGGAAAGAAATACTGTAGAAGAAGAATGCGTAGCTTTGAGGGATGAAGTAGTGAAGGCAGCAGAGGATCAAGTAGGTAAAAAGACGAGGGCTAGTAAAAATCCGTGGGTAACAGTAGAAATATTGAATTTAATTGCTGAAAGGAGAAAATATAAAAATGCAGTAAATGAAGCAGGCAAAAAGGAATACAAACGTCTCAAAAATGAGATCGACAGGAAGTGCAAAATGGCTAAGCAGGGATGGCTAGAGGGCAAATGTAAGGATGTAGAGGCTTATCTCACTAAGGGTAAGATAGATACTGCCTACAGGAAAATTAAAGAGACCTTTGGAGAAAAGAGAACCACTTGTATGAATATCAAGAGCTCAGATGGAAACCCAGTTCTAAGCAAAGAAGGGAAAGCAGAAAGGTGGAAGGAGTATATAGAGGGTCTATACAAGGGCGATGTTCTTGAGGACAATATTATGGAAATGGAAGAGGATGTAGATGAAGATGAAATGGGAGATATGATACTGCGTGAAGAGTTTGACAGAGCACTGAAAGACCTGAGTTGAAACAAAGCTCCGGGAGTAGACAACATTCCATTAGAACTACTGACAGCCTTGGGAGAGCCAGTCCTGACAAAACTCTACCATCTGGTGAGCATGATGTATCAGACAGGCGAAATACCCTCAGACTTCAAGAAGAATATAATAATTCTAATCCCAAAGAAAGCAGGCGTTGACAGATGTGAAAATTACCGAACTATCAGTTTAATAAGTCACGACTGCAAAATACTAACGCGAATTCTGTACAGACGAATGGAAAAACTAGTAGAAGCCGACCTCGGGGAAGATCAGTTTGGATTCCGTAGAAATATCGGAACACGTGAGGCAATACTGACTCTGCGACTTATCTTAGAAGCTAGATTAAGGAATGGCAAACCTACATCTCTAGCTTTGGTAGACTTAGAGAAAGCTTTTGACAATGTTGACTGGAATACTCTCTTTCAAATTCTGAAGGTGGCAGGGGTAAAATACAGGGAGCGAAAAGCTATTTACAATTTGTACAGAAACCAGATGGCAGTTATATGAGTTGAGGGGCATGAAAGGGAAGCAGTGGTTGGGAAGGGAGTGAGACAGGGTTTTAGCCTGTCCCCGATGTTATTCAATCTCTATACTGAGCAAGCAGTGAACGAAAAAAAAGAAAAATTCGGAGTAGGTATTAAAATCCATGGAGAAGAAATAAAAACTTTGAGGTTCGCCGATGACATTGTAATTCTGTCAGAGACAGCAAAGGACTTGCAAGAACAGATGAACGGAATGGATGGTGTCTTGAAAGGAGGATATAAGATGAACATCAACAAAAGCAAAACAAGGATAATGGAATGTAATCGAATTAAGTCGGGTGATGCTGAGGGAATTAGATTGGGAAATGAGACACTTAAAGTAGTAAAGGAGTTTTGCTATTTAGGGAGTAAAATAACTGATGATGGTCGAAGTAGAGAGGATATAAAATGTAGACTGGCAATGGCAAGGAAATTGTTTCTGAAGAAGAGAAATTTGTTAACATCGAGTATAGGTTTAAGTGTCAGGAAGTCGTTTCTGAAAGTATTTGTATGGAGTGTAGCCATGTACGGAAGTGAAACATGGACGATAAATAGTTTGGACAAGAAGAGAATAGAAGCTTTCGAAATGTGGTGCTACAGAAAAATGATGAAGATTAGATGGGAAGATCACATAACTAATGAGGAGGTATTGAATAGGATTGGGGAGAGGAGAAGTTTGTGGCACAACTTGACTAGAAGAAGGGATCGGTTGGTAGGACATGTTCTGAGGTATCAAGGGATCACCAATTCAGTATTGGAGGGCAGCGTGGAGGGTAAAAATCGTAGAGGGAGACCAAGAGATGAATACATTAAGCAGATTCAGAGGGATGTAGGTTGCAGTAGGTACTGGGAGATGAAGAGGCTTGCCAGGATAGAGTAGCATGGAGAGCTGCATCAAACCAGTCTCAGGACTGAAGACCACAACAACAACAATCTATAGTTTTTAAAATCAATGTAGCACTGGGTAAAAATGTTCATGGAACCATCGAGAGCAGTAATAAGCCGGTCGCCCTTCTCTCGTGGTTTACATTTGCATGTCGTCCCTCTATGCGACTGGTCGTGTATGACACACGCGAAAGCCATATTTCATTAAACCATTTTATACTCCCTGGTTCACTGATAGCTCCTGTCGAGGGAAATGAAATTGCCATACCACATTCTATCGGAAGACCATTATTACCTTTCTCCCTGTGAACAATTCTCAAGGGATGCCAGTGTTTCTTAAAAAAATCGAAAGACTTCCATTGTGTCAAAACAAGTCACGATCCTACAGTGAAGCATTTATCGATGTAAGTGCCCTAGTGTCAGGTACTCTTTCCTGTCATAACATGCACATGCACTGCTAGATATGAAAACTGAGCAACAGAAAGGATATAAGATAGTGAAATTTTACTTATTGTGTGTATACGGTGTACTGGGATGGATATATTACTAAATTTGTAGGTGATTTAGGTCTGTTATCTAGAATACAGAGCTGCAACCTCTTGTAGGAACATCGGCTCTAACTTCGAATTGAGACAGCTACAGGTTCGTTATTTCACGCTCCGTCACTTCTGGTATAGAGATCATCAATTGTGTTGGCAGGTCAGTGGCGGCATGCGTATGATCTGATGGTTTAAGTGGGTTAGAGATCTCCAGAACTTTCTGATCTGGTCCATTGTCGAACACCCTCTGTATCAAAGTACGTCAGAACATCTGGGGCAACATGCGATCTCGCGTTACCTGGTTAAAAGGTAACGTCACTGGGACTTCGAAGGCAGGGCACAGCCAGCAGCCTAACACTTCAGAAACGTAACGCCTGCAGTCTAAGTTATCGCCTATGCGAACCTAGGGTGATAGTGTAGTGTACCCAGAAGGCATCGCATACCTTCATGCCAGGTGCTGCGACTGGAGGAGGATGACTAATGCAGGCTGCTATCGTTCTTGCAAGTCCTTTGCTGTCTCTGACAGAATTACAATGTCATCGGCGAACCTCAAAGTTTTTATTTCTTCTCCATGGATTTTAATACCTACTCCAAATTTTTCTTTTGTTTCGTTCACTGCTTGCTCAGTATAGAGATTGAATAACATCGGGGACAGGCTACAACACAAACACAAAGATGTTCATCGTGGTGCTGTGCACAGCACTGGGACTCGCCTGTAAAGCCGACGTGGTGCCACTTGCGTGGCAGCACCACTGTCGGCGTAATTCTCTCTGCTGCTGCGTCAAGGGAACCGTAGCAATGGTCACAGGTTTGCTTGACCCACAGGAGAGGGACACGGGGATATTGAAACAGGTGAACTCGCAGACTCTTTAAATAGAACTGTACCGTAAAAGCCTACTTACAATGTTTCAAGAACCGGATATAAACGGTCACTCTAGGAATATACTACAACCACTTACTTACCGCTCCCACAAGGAAAGTGAGAACAAGATTAGATTAATTACAGCACGCACAGATGCATTTAAGCAGTTATTCTTCCCGTGCTCTATACGTGAATGGAACGGAAATAACCCCTAATAACTGGTAGAATGGGATGCACCCTCTGCATATAAAGTATAGATGTAGATGAATATATAGATGGTAGGTCGCCTAACAGTCAGTAGTGCTCGAGGCGTCGGCACACTGTCCGTACGGATGTACGTGTTGTTGCAAGGGGCTGTCGAGATCCTGCATGGTGCTGAGTATTGAGTATGACCCTCTTGAACCACATACATTCCACATTAGCATGACACTCGTGGGATACCGGCCAACGCGAAGGCTAACGTCGTGGAACGAGTAACCACAGAATCGATAGGACATGGTACCGCCATTCTCAAATCCTGAAACGTGCCGGTAGATGTCTTTGCTTATCATAAGATCTTTTCACTGGCAAAAAAACATTCAAACGTGGTTTCGGAATGAGAAACTCACTATGCGACGTTTCCTTACGCCTACTTATTTTGTGCAGATGCTCTGAAATGCTGATCATTAGCAATACCCACGCACTGCATACCGCCTTGATGGTGTTGCAATTTTAATTGCCAACAGTTTGTGCAATGAGTGATCCACCACGACAGCCGAGCGCATTAAAGCGCCACTTCTGGGACTGGGAGGTACGCCAGCTCCGGATTATCGTCGATGGTCGGTGTAGCTGTCATCCTGTTTGTGATTCTCAGGCGGTTTCTCACATCTCACTAGCTAAATGCAGGGCTGCTACCCAAGAACCGCCTCAGTTACACAATTCACAAACATTTACAAAACTTTCGTTCAAATGGTTCAAATGGCTCTGAGCAGTATGTGACTTAACTTCTGAGGTCATCAGTCCCCTAGAACTTAGAACTACTTAAACCTAACTAACCTAAGGACATCACACACATCCATGCCCGAGGCAAGATTCGAACCTGCGACCGTAGTGGTCGCGCGGTTCCAGACTGTAGCGCCTAGAACTGCTCGGCCACCCTAGCCGGCAAAACTTTCGTTCACATTTATTTGAATGACACTACACGCAGTCAGTTTGGGTGCACAAATTCCGTCTGGTGGGACGTGGGGGTGAGGGGTGAGGTAGAAGGAGTGCGGTGGAGGGGGGGGGGAGGAGGAGGTAATGCGGTGACAACAGGAAAGGTACCCGGCTACCCCTTAAAGGACGGGTGTTTAACCCACGGCCCACGGGGGTCGCGTGCGGTCCAAAGCAAGTATCAGAGCAGCGGCCGAAGAAGAGAGCGTCTATCACACGATCGTCTAAAAAAAATGAAGCCCAACCGATAAAATTTTCTTTATGTAAACTTACGATAAAGTCAATATTTTTGAATTTGAAACTCCTTCTCTCATTGCTCCATCCCGTTCTTAACCTTGCCTCCCGTGCTATACTTAAACCCCACCGACTCTCGTTCTTACAACCGGACAATCCGTTAAAAGCACTGATCTATAATCTTACGAGTACTTCAATCGCAACTGCGAAACTAAAGATTTAGAGAGATAAGATGCAATTAATTTATGAATATACAATGAAACTCTGTGTTATTTCTGTACAATTGTGCTACAGAACTTTTTTCACTGTAGTTCTGATCACTTCAAGTCGACAGAAATAAGAAATCTCAATGTGGATTACAGTTACTATCTACGAACTAACAGTACGTAGCGCTGCATTATTGCCAGCGTCTTCGCTTGAACTATGACTGAAGAGAAGAGACCACAAATGAAGGTCAGTAGCTGTCCACGATTTCAACGACGCTTCATAGCTCATAGATCTGTTATGGACAGTAAGGTCCATAAAATAATACAGGATGTCGCGAAATGGTGCTGTCAAGAAAATAAATTGAATAGCGCATTATACACGTTGGTACAGGATCAAAATTCTTGTATTTATGCGATACTCTTTGCAAACAATATAGATGCGTTGCCAGATTTTCAGGTGGAATGCATAGAGTTGCAGTCTGACATCGAACTAAAGGAAAAGTCTGACCATGTTTGTTTGTGAGACTTTCACAAATCATACGTTCCCAGAGAAGAGATATCCCTTGCTGCACAGGAATTCGTTGTACACTGATGAACCAATACATTATGCCCACTGCCACTGCGAGGTTGAATGCCTCCTGGCGATGTTGTGGGCACATGACGCTGTAATAGGTAAGAGGAAGGTAGACGAATGGGCAGTCATTATAGCGAAGATACGCCCGGCAAATGCGGAAATCCACTGATATAAGCAATTTTGACGAAGGGCACATTGTTGTGGCGCTGTGGCTGGTAACGAAGAGCTCTGAAAAGGGGAACTGGTCGTCTGATTGCATAGTGCTGTCGTGGGCGCACGTGGAAAATGGTTGAAGGACGGTGAAATAATGAGTAGGCCGTAGGGCAATGGACGACCACGTCTCATCACGAAACGTAGAGATCGGAGAATCCCTCATTCTGTGATCCAGTATAGGCGGCGATCTGTGGCAGATCTGACGACAGAGTACAATGCTGGTGCTGGAGCAAGTGTGTTGAAGCACACCGCTCAAAGGCCGTTGTCGAAAATGAAGCTCTGCGTCACACGATCCCTACGTGTTTCTGTGTTGACTCAACGACATCGTCAGTTACGATTGCAATGGGCAATGCATCACTGAGTTTTCACCGTGGATCAATAGAAATGTGTGACCTGTCGAATGAATCGCATTTTTTGTTACACTAGGTCGGTGACTGGGTCATTACACGCCGTCAGCCAGACGAACGCCTGAACGAAACGTGCATCGGCCCACAAATGCAGGACGGCGAGAGCAGAATTAAGCTACGGGGTAGACTGATTTGGACTTCTGTGGGACATATGGAAGTACTCGGATACACCATGACAGCAGTGAACTTCGTGAACATTACGGCAAACCATCTGCATCCTTTCATGGTTGAAGTATACTGTGATGGCGATGACATCTTCCAGCAGGACAAACCTCCGCGACACAAGGCCAGAACCGTGATGCAGTGGTTTGAGGAGCTTCATACTAAAGTCTTAGCCAGCAAATGCCCTGATCTGTACCCATTAGAACACATGTCGGGGGTCAGCTGCGTGCCCACAAATCATGGTCCCGTAATTTGCGGGAATTTAGTGACCTGAATGTAGACATCTGGTGCCACATACTTCTGGAAACCTGTCAAGGTCTTGTGGAATCCATGACAAGCACAGCCGATGCTGTACTTTGTTTCAAAAGTTTACCAAGTCGCTATTAAACAGATGGTCATAATGTTTTGGCTCATCGGTGTATGTGTCATCTTTGTGTCGAAGCATGTGCGCTTGTTAACAGTTATTTTCCAGAGTGAAGCACACAAAGAGTAAAAATAGAACCAAAATCTCAGATGAACACCTTACGAACACCCTGCGAATTGCAACCACTTCAGTCGAACCTGATACTAATATATTCATTCCCCAAATTCAGAGCAAAATGTCACTTTTTTGTCTCAGCAGTTATTGTTACAGTTAAGCATATTATGTGCGGCCCAAAAGTGCTGGTCTTCTTCCACTGTGGCCCAGGTAAGCTAAAAGGTTGAACGCCCCTGCCTTAAACTAACTATGTCAAATGCGTTCGTAACCATGCCGACTGTGCTCTGATGCGGGACAAATGCATAAGAAAAAGAAATGTATCTTACCGGCCATAAAAACTGCAACACCAACAAGACGACATGCAGCGCTGTACATGCTGACTAACTTTATTTTCATTAACGCTGTCAGTGTTTGACACGCGGCGCGGTCTTTTCCACGACTTTACAACAGCTCTTGGAGCTGAATTCGCAATGTCTTTTTCAAATCAAATGGCACTAATCATTATGGGACTTAACATCTGAGGTCATCAGTCCCCTAGACTTAGAACTACTTAAACCTAACTAACCTAAGGACATTACACACATACATGTCCGATGCAGCATTCGAATCTGCGACCGTAGCAGCAGCGTTATTCCGGACTGATGCTCCTAGAACCGCTCGGCCACAGAGGCCGGCAATGTCTTTTTCATTTGCCTGCCCGTATGAATTCACGTACTTGACCTTTCAGCGTAACTTTTTTCACAAGTCTCCTTTTCACTGCTACACGAGAAGCCCCTTTAAGGTAAACGCCAACGGCGGCGCCGCCGAGTCGTTTCCATAGAGACGTACAAGATCAAGCCTCAAGAGTAGTCGCAGGAGAGACAAGAGGAGCAGCCGCACCCATACCACTTTTACTGTCACGGATCTCTTGTGACCAAATGGAGTGCAGTCACTTTCACGTTCGAAACTTCCGTCAGCACCGCTTAACATACAAACGCGTGTAAGCAGAAGCGCTAAGAATTCAGAGGCTATAACCAATTGTGTATGAAGTAGTGTTCATATTTATGGGATATTATCGTGTACAGAACTGCTTTAAAAAATGCAGCGTTATTCCGAATAGAAGCGAAGTTAGTAATGACTTATTTCTTGTCTATAGTTTAGTACTATCTATCACTAAAAGTAGTTGGTGGGTTTTGCTATTTGGGCAGCAAAATAACTGATGACTGCCGAGATAGAGAGGATATATAATGTAGACTGATATGGCAAGAAAACATTTTTTAAAAGGTGAATTTGTTAAATCTAATGTAATTGTGTTAAGAAGTATTTTCTGGAGGTATTTCTCTGGAGTGTAGCGTTGTGTGCAAGTGAAAAGTGGATAATTAACGGTTCAGGGATGATGAATGGAATGATAGTACGTCACTGATGGCAAGAAGGCCTCACCTGGGTAACTCGGGCCGCCGATTGGCGAGTCTTTCAGTTGACGCCACATTGGGCGACTTGCGTGTCGATGAGGATGAAATGTTTATGATGACACCATAACAACCAGCCCCCGAGCGGAAAAAAATATCTGATTCAGCTGGGAATCGAACCCAGGCCCGCTGCAAGGCAGTCGGACACTCTGAAATTTCAGCTGAGGGGGTGGACAGATCTGAAAAAAAATTGAAGTTTCGACATGTGACGCTACAGAAGAATGCTTAAGTGAAGCCTGATATGGTCAGTAAAAATTTTTAATGCCTAGGTTGCAATTTTCGTCACAGTTAAAGTTAGAGAACTAGTTTCGGTTGCTGTCTGCAACCATCTTCAGATCGTTCAAAACATGAAAAGGCAGCGAATAAGCGTTGAAAAGCATCGTTAGCAATAGTCATGCAACAATATGCGTTCGTAAGTACCGAAACACAACAATACGTAGTTGAAAACGTCTCTGTAAGCAAGCCATGTTCGTTTTGACGTATCTTATCAGACTGGTGGCGTCCTTCTCATTTCATCGTTCAATTTGTACATATTTTAATAAGATAAGTTATACGCCACGCAGGATCATTCTTGTGAAGTCAGGCTACGGAACAGCTGATAGTTTTTGGAACCGTTGCATATACTGCTCTCGTGGTAATACCTGTTATACTTTTGCAGATATGAGCCTTTAATAGGCCTTCTACTCATGCAACTGGTCAATTGCCTATACGACAGTCAACCAGCGAAATTACCGCCTACAAGGTGGCTTGCTCAGGGTGGCGTTTTCAGCTGGGTACTGTTATTGTTTCGGTACTTACAAATGCACGTTGTTGTGTGACTGCAGCTAACGATGCTTTCCAATGCTTATTCACCGCCTTTTCATATTTTGACGGATGTGAAGCTGGCTGCAGATAGCAAACGAAACTAGTTATCGAACTTTAAGGGAGACGGTGGCAGTCTTGCACTGATATTTTTGTAAATCCATATCTTTGTCATTTTTTGTTCAATCTCATTGAAATTTTGCACACTTATGTATAGAGATCTAATATGATTTTTTTTTTAAATTCAGAATTTTTAATAACAATCTAATGCAGTGAGATAATTTTGAATTTTTTGCTGCATTATTATTTTAAGGCACACTTTTTCATAATTTCGAGGCAAATTTGGGAAATTTTTTTAATGGTAAAGTAATCTACACTAATAGGTGTACAATTAAGTGCAGTAATTTTTTGGTAAATTAATGTTATTATTTTCTGTGATATTTTGGATTCGAACATTTTTTACAAGCAAACTTTTCAATATATTATCAACTACAAAACTGTGTATAATATCACGATTAAAATTTTGTTCCACTTAAATATTGCTTCAAAGTAAAAGAATAATTGTGCCAAAGTTCATTGCAATCCTTCCAGTAGTTTCTGATATATGTGTTCCTGAAAGAAGAAAACCTTAAGTTGCAGAAAAATCATTTTAAAGTTTGGATGAAATAAAAAAAAATCTATCATACCTTAGCTAAAACTGCCCATATCCGTATTCTATTTCTTCCTCATCATCCTCTACAGCTCTTTTAGCTTCTCTGCTCCTTTACCTAGCAATTTTTTGTATGTTCTGGACTGAAGTCTCCACCTTCGCGATTCTTTGCTTATCGATGATCTGCCGTATCTGCTCAGTGAAGAGTCCAGGTGTAAAGCCCAACTTGCTGAAGATGTGAAGTCTTACCACAATTACATCATTAAACACTGCTGCAGCTTCCAAAGCAGAAATCTTCACCACCAAATTGGAAACAAACACACTCTCTGGATATCTTTTCCAAATAAAAGCATTGAAACTTTCATTTGGGTTCTGTGTTTTCCCATGCAGATATTTTTCTAGCAGTTCTGGTTAAGCCAGTGCTCTAAAAGTTAGTTTAATGGCCATTGAACCCTCATAAGGAAGGTTATTTTTATGGGTATAAGCTTCCCCACTTTCCTTACTTTTTAAAAATTTGCACCATTCATTAGAACAGAGGCCATGTTGAGATGTGGTGTCTGTCGACAAGTAATGAAACCAAATGCCCCATACTGCTTTCCTCATACTGCCCAAGCTTGTGAGGTTTCTTCTAATTGCAGCACCATAATAGACTTGTAGGCTGTCAATTCTCTTCATTGTTAGTCTGTTTTTACCTCCCAATGGCTTGCCTTTATTGTCTGCAACAAGTCTTCGGAATCGTCCACCCATCCTCTTCTGAATATAGCCTAAGCACTCCAGTTTCTCAATAGTGCAATCTTTTGCATAGGGCTGACTTTCAACTACATTCTTGAAAGCACTAGAGTCTCCATCTTATAATACTGTACGTATGTTACTCCATACTTTTGCAAAGATCTATGGAAAATGAATTTCATACCTGCAGCTTCCATCCCACCACTGGAGCCTGCATAATTTCTGCTACAAACAGCTTTATGGGCTTCTTGCCGTTCTGTTTCTTTACCTGAATCAATATATTTCTTGTGCAAGGAACATGCAGAACAATATTTAGACATCACCTCGAAGTCTAATAGTTTTCCAGTGTCGACACTAATGATTGTTGAAACTCCATACAGTGAAGTATGCCCCCTCTTCACCCAGGAACTGTCAAAGGAAACTGCTATATCGTTGCTATTAGTTGCTTCACAATTTTCTTGAATTGCCCCCAGAACTGTCATTTTCATGCTCTCTTCACTTACTTCTGCAACTGCTTTGAGGAGAGCAGTATTCATTGCACAAAATTTTAGGGGAGGACCAGGCATGTTCATAATACCACATAAAAGGCTTCCACCATCTCTTCCAATCCCTATACATCTTAGTCCATAAGCAAATCTCATATTGGCTTCATATTACTGACCTTTGATGTCTTCAATGGTCTGTCAGCATCACAGTTTTGACACAAAATGTGCAATGTGCAAACCAAACTTTCTCTCTTTCCATCGTCAACCAAATCCACATTTCCTCCACAAACAGAGCACTTGCAGGCTTTTCTAAGTGCTTCTGCCACCATTTCCAGATCCACAATCCTGAAACCTGTATTTCTGTCATGATGTGCTTCTTCTGACACAATCCCTGTCCCAAGTTTTATTTTAGATGCACTTGGAGACAAGGTAATGTTTGCATCTGCAGGCCTGACCCTAACCTCAATGTCAGTTTTTCGCTTTATATTGGAAATATGGGAGTTACTATATTTTTAAATACTTTACCAGGCCTAGGCATTGTAAAAAGGGATCAACAGATTCAGCCTTGCACAAAGAATGGCACAATAAATCAAGCATCACTCGAATTCCACTGAACAGCACAAATCTTGTTTACAACACTCCACAGACTTCTATACCACACTGATTGAACCAGAAAATGGCTCCACAGCATTCTTTACAACACTGCTGTTGTGTATACAAAAAATCACAGCCTTGTGAAACTATATTTTCTAGGTTCACAGGCCAAATTCTGCAATAAAATTTTTCCTCCATTTGGTACACTGAAAAGCGGGCTTGGCTCGTTACACTGCTTAGGATTTTAATTTTTTTATACCATTTGTAGTTCGAATTTCAAGGAAAAAAATTTGGGATAACAATCTCAATTATATTTACTATCAAATAAGCAAATAAAAATAATTAGTATATTTTTCATTGTTTCTGCCACAGTCTCCCCTTAATTGTGACAGGAAAATTGCGGTCTAAGCATTAAAAGATTTTACTTTTAAATTTTTATTTTTTTATTTAATAGAATGTTGAAGATTAGGTAGGTAGACCGAGTAACTAATGAGTAAGTACTGAATATATCTGAGGGAAAACGAAATTTATAGCACAACCCGACTAAAAGATGAGATTTGTTGATAGGAGCTGCATCTGACCAGCGTTCGGGCTGAAGACCACTACCATCAGCACCACAATAACAACAACAACAAAGTATGTGTGTAATATATCTCCATGACTTGTAATGGCATTCGGACTTCCTCCAAAGTTTTACTCTCTCTTGGTTGTGGGATGTCTGTGTGATAAGCTGTAGTCAACCAATACTGATGGTACAATGTTATCAGCGGACATTATTGTTCACTCTGAGACCCAGTTCTGCTCCAGCTGTTTTATTAATCAGCTTACCAGCCGGATGGTGGGACACTTGTAGTCAACATGGATTGCCGTTTATCTAGTAACACAGGCCGTTGATGTTCTGACTGCAACTCTCTGACCCTTTTTGAAATTCTTAATTCTCTGTAGGAATATAGGTTCGAAGCCAAAATGACGATCGGCGACATCTAAGATTTTAATTTAAAGTTTATTTCTTGAAAGTTACGGTTGAATGGCAACTCTTATTAGATGTTGAAGTGATAAGGGGACCGCACCAACTCGTCACCACCGATTTCGCCCAAATTTATGGTGTGTACAGGACTTGGCCGGAAAAGAAAGTGATAGAAGTGAGAATTCCAGATGGTATTTTTGGCACGGGTTGCGAGAGGCATGAGCCATTTGGTGATGAAGACAAACATCACGGAGTTGCACTAGCAGAGCCCATTTGGAATGGAATAACACACGGGTGGCGATCCTTCTTCATCCTGTAATACGTCGTTGTTTGTACTCCACACGACTTAATTAACAGAAAAAATTTGTTCTCCTGTATGTAGGACTTCATTATTTCAGTCTGTAAGTAGGCTGTTTATGTTTTCTCTATGTAAGTAGGCTGTTTATGTTTTCTTATTGGCAACGTTACGTAGCGCTCAATATGAAAATCACTGGCTGTGCTGTGTGCAGTCTGTGGCTAGTTTGCATTGTTGTCTGCCATTGTAGTGTTGGGCAGCGGCAGCTGGATGTGAACAGCGCGTAGCGTTGCGCAGTTGGAGGTGAGCCGCCAGCAGTGATGGATGTGGGGAGAGAGATGGCGGAGTTTTGAAATTTTTCATGAACTGCTATATTTATATATGATGATATCCAGGAAAATACATTGTTTGTTCTCTATTAATATCTTTCATTTGCTAACTATCCCTATCAGTAGTTAGTGCCTTCAGTAGTTTGAATCTTTTATTTAGCTGGCAGTAGTGGCGCTCGCTGTATTGCAGTAGCTTGAGTAGCGAAGATTTTTGTGAGGTAAGTGATTTGTGAAAGGTATAGGTTAATGTTAGTCAGGGCCATTCTTTTGTAGGGATTATTGAAAGTCAGATTGCGTTGCGCAAAAAAAATATTGTATGTCAGTTTAAGCACAGTCATTTGTAACTGTTCAAAAGGGGACGTTTCATATGTCGACCCTTAGCCGAGGATACCTCACTGGAATCTTCTGATTTTTTCTTGTAGTTTGTGTAATTAGTGTAGATTTTGTTTATTGCTAGCGCGTAATTGTAGAGAAAATCTCCTTTGTAGTTGCAGTCTTTCATTGTTGTACAGTAAAACAGTTGTGGCATGCATGTAGATTTGCACCAAGTATTTCGCAGCTGCAATTAACTAGATATTATTTTCAGTGCTATGTTAATGTGTTCTCTTATTTTTGATTTTCAAATTGTGTTTTTCTGTGTTGTAGTGTGAAATACTGTGACAATAATGGCGTGTGAAAAACGTAATACTAGGCTCCAAAGTAAACTGAGAAATGACAGTGAAAATGAAAGCAGTGTGTTAGCGCCACCGAGTAATGAATTAACTGATGTTCAAAGTAGTAATTTGGTTATTGTGCATAGGGAAATGGAGCGGGCGGCAAACAATGGCGTGGACAGTGAAACAATTAGTGAAGAGGGAAGCATTATCGATCGATCGGTCGGCAACAGCTCGCCTCAGGAATCCGAAATGACAGGACACAATTTTGCAAATACTGTAGATTCAGGTTTTGCATCCTCACCGTTTTCTCAAATGAGTAAGACACATTTTCCGCTTGTCAAAATGTGAATGTTGCCGGTGCAAATTCACTGCCGAAAAGCACTGAGGAACATGTTTCAGACACCAGTGCATTGTTATTACAATTAATGCAACAAATGGGACAAAAGCTTGAAAAGTTAGACACAATGGAACTAAATCAGAGACAAACACAGCAAAAGTTAGACACAGTGGAACAAAATCTTCAAAAGTTAGACACAATGGAACAACACCAGAGACAAACACAGCAACAGTTAGACGCAATGGGACAAAATCTTCAAAAGTTAGACACCACACTTGAACAAACACGTGAAGATTTAACTAGTGAGTTACATAACATTGAATCGAAATGTCAGAAAGTCTGTAATGACGTAAAAATACAAATTTGTGAGCATTTTCAACCCATTTTTTCGCGGCATGAAAATGTATTACAGAATCACGAAGCAGCCATAAAAGAACTGCAAACCATTGTTCATGAAAATCACGACACCTTGCAAGCTAAAATTGACTCAGTTGCATCTACCGATTCGGTTACGCAACTTGCAAAAACTCAGGAAAACTTAAAGGACACAGTAGATACTCTGAAACTTGGTGCAGAAAAACATACAGAGGAAATAATTTCACTATCGGATAAAGTAGCCGAACTTTCAGATCAGTTCACTAACTTATCTACAAAGGTAGATGATGATCTGAATGACACAACACCTGTAACCTTCACTGACACTGAAGAGTATGTAGAAATTGGAAAATTCAAACAAAATCAAAATCAAATCAATACACAGTACAAAAGAGAAATCCGGGAAGTGCAAGATCAGTTGGCACAAGTAGTGCAAGAATTACGTATTTCAGAGGACACTCGCGCCCCAATACGGGAAGAGGGACATAGAAATACGGAACAACCACAAAATAATAACACAGCGCATTTCGGAAGTTATGAAAGAAATTGGCAAGGTGCACCGAATTTTGAGATGGAACCGCCGACACGACATAACAATGACCGATATGCTACTCGCCGACACGATGATTTTGACTATAAGCTGTTCATTACTACACGTAAATTCAAAACATTTAAGAATTCCGGCAACGACATTCATCCACAAGCGTGGCTCCATCAATTCTCTCATTGTTTTCCTCCCAACTGGTCATTGGAGCACAGGTTAGAATTTATGTGTGGCTATTTAGAGAATGAACCAGCTGTAAGAATGTGATCGGTCATTCACGATTGTCACAGTGAAGGAGAATTTTACCATGCCTTCCTCTCAGCATATTGGTCTCAAGCTACACAAGACCGAGTAAAACATGGCATCATAATGATGAAACATTTCGAACAATCTGAATTCTCCAGTCTTGTGAAATATTTTGAAGACATGTTGCACAAGAATCAGTACCTTCAAACCCATACAGCCCCTCAGAACTCATCCGCATTTGCTTAATCAAATTGCCTGAACATTTACGACATATTATTTTAGCAGGACGTTGCAAAGATGACATTGAAGCTTTTCAGGGTCTGTTACAAGAACTGGAAAGTGACACTGACAATCGCGGAACGCAGGAGCACAACAATTACAGGTCATATCCGTCGCAATTCTGCGATGAAAGAAATAATAACTGGACACGACAAGGCTATTCTCACAACACATATCGTGACCAAAATAGACACTACACATATGACAACCACTGGCAGAGTAATACTAGTTACAGAGAAAGATCGCATTTCCGTAGTAATGAATATGACAGAGATTACCATAGAAACAGACAATATGGGAACAAAAACGATTATTATCAAGGGAGACAGAATAACTCCAGACGCAACGGTCCAGCGCGCAGTTACGATTCAGGGAGAAATTCTCCACCACTTAACCGACAAGAAAGACTCTACAGGAACTACCAACATGACGACAGACGATGTGATCGTAACGACAGACCTGAACTGCATCAGAACTGGCGGGATTTAAACAGGGCAGGGCCCTCTCGTCACGGTGAATTTGTAGAAGGTAGTTCTCCTAATCCCAATAACGACGTGCACCAACAAAGGGACAGACAATGACTCGCACCGCAGGCAGCCGCTTGCGCCGGCTGGCTCAGAGAAAAATGACATAGACACTAACCTTAAGAAAAATTCCAGTATTGTTTAACAACGTATACCGCATGATAATTGCGTTGAAGTTGAAACTTTGGGTACTAGGAAGAGTAAAGGTTTACACCAGATTTCACATGTAAAACCGTTTATTGAAAGATAATCTGCTTTTTAACTTTGTCTTTGCCATAAAACTTTTCACTTCACATTTCTAGTATGCTTTGTCAGACTTAAGAAACTGTTAACATGCAACAATGTTTGAAGTTAAATATCCAGTCAAGAACCAAGAGAACTTATTTAAACAGAAATTACGAATGCATTGTTATAGTGAACAGACGACACAGTGTTGTATTTGTACATTCTTGCTTGTTAGTTGCATGATTACGTAACGACTATCAGGCTTACGTACTTAGGACACATACTGGTACTGTTAATGAGATTTTAATGCAACATTTTGGTTTACTTGAAAATACATTCTGGGTTTAAAGTACTTTCTGTGAGATACCAGACGACACAGTGGTTAGTTTATGTGACAACTACACGGTTTTATCACGACGCTACTAATGAGTGATAATTTACAATGTTGCTTTTGCGGTGTTTCTGTTTTATATCTGCACAGTTTTTCTGTTTTATTCTGGAAAGTGAAACATATTTTAGTAGTAACTTTTGTAGTATAGCTACAATGAGACTGCCTTTTCCGTAGCACAACAATACGTTACAGCACAGTAATTTCTTCATCACAACAATAAGCGTAATAACTAAGATATCTATACGCAAAGCATTTCACTTTGGTTTATCATGAGGTAAGTACATTGACTTCTGCAGAACTTAGCTTTCGGAGGACAATAACTACGACACTTCCACAGAGATTATCTTACAGCAAGATGCACATGTAGCGCTACAGGACACGTATTTGAGTGATTAATCCTGCACTTAAATCATTTATTTTTAAAGATATTTGAAGTACAATGATACAAAGGTTTTCCGTGACACATTTCATTCCATTGCTGTAATCTGTAACACCTGAGGGTATAATTACATTAATCCTCAGGGGGGTACACACTTACTTTGTGTTCTATGTGTTTGGCAAGCACAAGGAGCCCTAGCTAATATGGTATTTGCTTATACAACTTTACACTTCGGTACCATATTTCTCTAACACAGAATTACACAGCTATCTGATTATTTGACAGAGAAACAAACATTCTTTTTACTACGTCAGTGACAGATGTTTACGCAATTATAGATTTTGATTACTTCACACTTATGAAATTATATTTTGTCTGTACTGTGTGAACTGTTCATATTTTTTCGGACCTATTGTGATACTATGAGAGCTTTGAATGATGTATTTGGTATGAGATCATGATTTTTAAAGTACGTTTGAAGTAGGTGACACTATTTAAATGAGCAGAGAATTCTTTTTAGATTTTGAAATTATTGGAGGAAGCTACGACGATTTTGAGATTTGACTGAGGTGTTATGATGTTATTATTACGACGACGATGTGTATTATGCTGCTGAGGTATGTTTATGATTAATAGGCTGATGCTATATGAGTTATTTGATTAACCCACGTAGCTGTTATGATGAAATATTGAAGAAGTGTCGACGAATAAGGTAAGGAATAATGAGTAGTGTTTAGGGACTCTGGTTTGTGAAAAAGGTTGTTGGAAACCAAGATTCGTACTTTAAGAGTTATGAAATGTGTGTAAATGCGTGAATATATCACAATGCCAGCGAAAATTTTTTGGACACTGTTATATTTATAGGGTTTTGTTTCTACACATTTGCAACGTAAATTTTCGACCCGTGAAACTTTGTATATGAGACTGTCACAGTAGCGGAAACTGCTGTCGTAAATATTTCCGTAAGAAAGTTAAGTGACCACCTGCACGTAATGCATCGTGGGCACGCAGCTGTGTCAGACGCCGGGAGAACAAGTCATTAGTGAGTGCCTCATCAGAAGCACAGGTAGAAAAAAAGAAAGGGGAGGCCATTGTCCTCGCTATTGACATTTCCTTGTTGAAAGCATACTGTGGAGCTCGCAATTTATGATTTACTGAAATGCCTAATGAAATGACGAGAAATATTTTTATGTCTATACACCGGATTATGACTACTGTCTCTCTAGTTGAGAGATTTTTCTACTAACTTATGAAATGCCTAATGACTACTGAATGATGTTCTTACGCTTTACTTTGTACATAGTTGCTTATTTCATTTGATATCTAGTTTCTAGCTGCACTGCAGCATTGGTTAAAATAAAATTTTATAGATGTACTAATATAAATATTTTCTGTCTACAGATCGAGTAAATAATAATTTTTTTCAAAAAAATGAGGGAGCACAAAATGACATTTACCTTCACAGGAACTGCATTCATAATTTTCTTTTCAAGTACTTGGTAACTTTTTGGTAGAATAACTTCTTGTGGTGCACCACTTTAATTACATAGACATTAAGATGTGATTATACATTACCTTTGTCTGCATTGTTATCTTTAGTGTACTATTTTTTCTGCTTGAGCTTTGTCATGCTTAGGTATACATTATAGCATTTACTGCTGCTGTTTGCCAGGCATAGTGCTACTGAATTTTAATTTGTGTTACTCTGCTAAGCCAGTTTTACTACACATTTATTTTTCTTGTTTGCTGCTCATTGCCTTATATTAGTTGTAATTTATGCTGCTTGCTTTGCCTTTTGTATTTTTTATCATTGCTGTTTGTGTTAATTGTTCTGTGCTGCTGCATTGCTGCTGCATTGCCTCGTCCCTTAGTTTAGCATCTGAGCTCAGTAGATTTAAGTTAGCTTAAGAGGGGTAGACTATATAAGACACTGACTATGGAGAATAGGTAAAGAATGCGTTGCGAAGTTATATGAAAAAGATTTGGGCCAAAATGAGTATTGTACAGTGAGAAATAATTATATTGAAAGAAATATGAATAGAATACAGAAAGCAGGTATAGATAGGACTTTTTGGGAATAATGATGAATGAAGGGAGATCTCCAAGAAGTAAAGAAAGTTTTGTTTGCAAAATATTGCAGTACAACAAACCCTGTCCTTTCCTTTTGTATTATCCCACTATATGTTTGTGTACCCTTGTGTATTTGTTTTCTTCCTGTCTCTGTGTAGTTTCATCGAATTTTTTTTCCTTCTACTACTAAGCTACATTCACTATGATGAGGAATACTGTTATCCTCAAATATAATTGACATTAATAATATGTTATTTACCTTGTAAATATGCTTAGACATTATTTATTCTGTTTTGTTTTAATGCTCATGTGTAAAGTTGATGTTTCAAAAGGTATTCTGATCTTTTATGTATTTACTTATGTCATAATTCCTGTAACACTGATGTATATGTTATTTCGATTCTTTTGTACAGCCTATACTACAAATGTTATCTGTACTATTATGTTCTTTAATGATGTTTTTTGTACCTTTGTAATTGTATTCTTATGTTGTAAATTTATAATAATATAGACACCAGTTCTTCAAATTAAGTTACATTTCACTGCACACATTTCTGTTGGTCATAGTATATGGACAATATGTGAGCAGTAGGTACTGATACTGTTTGCACGTGTGTTAATAGTTCAGCAAGGGACTGGATAACGGCATTGCTGGTTCTGAGGACATTTCAAAAAAAATTTTCTGTGCATGCACAAGTGGTGGTTTATGGACTTGCTATATTCTCCGCAAGAATCTTCGATGGTGATTGTGCACCTGCACAGTCGCAACGGATGGCTGCTGGCCATCTCTACAAGGACTACAGTGGGTCTGCATCTTTGATGACCCACCAATACCATTATTTCTACAAGGACTGCAGTGGGTCTGCACCTCTGGTGGCCCACCAATACCGTAATCTCTACCAGGACTACAGTGGGTCTGCTCTGTGATGACCTACCTACCAATACTCTTCAAAATTTCGACTGACTCTGCTGTGGGTTTGCTCTGTTGTGGCCCATGACCTGTCTGCATGTCGACAGTTAGCACTGTCTTTCCATTGGAAGGACAACACTACTTCTTCAAGACTGCATGGAAATCCACTACTTCTGTGTGCAATTTCTTTTACTAATGAGACTTTGTGAAAAAAAACCTGTGATTTCTATTATGATGAATGATCAGGACTATCTTTATGGACTGTAAGAAAATTTTAGCTTTTGACCAACATTGTATCAATAAGTGTGTGCATTTGATTTCTTTCTTATTGTAATTATGAAAAATTTTATCAAATCATTATTGGCCACTGCCCAAAAAAAAATTTGTAAAATTTTTTGTGGGGAGCATGGGGGCTATGTAAGTAGGCTGTTTATGTTTTCTCTATGTAAGTAGGCTGTTTATGTTTTCTTATTGGCAACGTTACGTAGCGCTCAATATGAAAATCACTGGCTGTGCTGTGTGCAGTCTGTGGCTAGTTTGCATTGTTGTCTGCCATTGTAGTGTTGGGCAGCGGCAGCTGGATGTGAACAGCGCGTAGCGTTGTGCAGTTGGAGGTGAGCCGCCAGCAATGGTGGATGTGGGGAGAGAGATGGCGGAGTTTTGAAATTTTTCATGAACTGCTATATTTATATATGATGATATCAAGGTAAATACATTGTTTGTTCTCTATTAATATCTTTCATTTGCTAACTATCCCTATCAGTAGTTAGTGCCTTCAGTAGTTTGAATCTTTTATTTAGCTGACAGTAGTGGTGCTCGCTGTATTGCAGTAGCTTGAGTAGCGAAGATTTTTGTGAGGTAAGTGATTTGTGAAAGGTATAGGTTAATGTTAGGGATTATTGAAAGTCAGATTGCGTTGCGCTAAAAAAATATTGTATGTCAGTTTAAGCACAGTCATTTGTAATTGTTCAAAAGGGGACGTTTCAAGTCAAAACATCTTTGTTGTTTCCCAGAGTCTGACGAAGTAACGAGGTACACTCTTACATGTTTCTGTGTGCCCCTCTACAGTTTTTTTGAATCGTTGGTCCAAAGGAATCAGTACTCTTTTGTAGACATATGTAGACTGTTGGCAATATTTTTCCAGAAAGGGTTACAGCATACTGCCCCATATCTGTGTGGTTTAATTTGTTCCTATTGTTGTGGCGACTTCTGCCACCGAATGAATCATTATGACCAAATGTAGTGGGAAGACACCAAATGTGGTGGGTGGATGTCAGGATATGCCGTGTTAAAACTCAGCCAGAACTTTTCAGATGATTTATTTGCTTACACTACAGTGCTCCGTTCAACTCAGTCTGCGTCACAGGGCCCCACAATGCTGAGGAAGCACCCCCAGCCTGTGCATCGCAACACTGAGTCGTTCCGGCCCTGGCTGGCCCACTGAGTTCCAATGATGTCAGGATGGCTGCGCCAGCAGTCAACTGAGCACTGCTCGGTGTGAGCTGCATCCTTCTCCTCACCAGCTTTGCTGAGATCGCGGCAACGAACAAGTGCCCACTATCCGGTATCTGGATCTGTGGCCCTCGCCTCAGGTAGTCTCCGGTGTGTGTCGGGAGCCGCGGTAGCGAGTTGAAGAGTGGCCTGCCACTGGCTGGCTGCGAACCCTGCGTCGGCCTAAGAGGGTCGAACCGACGACCCGCTGTGGCCTGGGGTGCTGGTGCCCCATCTGTTGCTGCATGTAGCCTGGTGGTGTGATATGCCCCACCGTCCAGGAGAGCTGGCACACTTGAATGTATCTCGTTAGAAAACGGCACCTATTTATACTTAGCTCTGTGCCTCTGTTTTGCCAAGCGCACCACTTCGCGTCACGTACACATAACACGCTATGTTGGCCAGTGGCCCTCTTCTGCCTGTGACTTGCGCCACGGAAACTGCTGTGTGCGCCCTCTCCGGCAGTTCTACGCCCCTGTGGCCTCTATTTGCCTTCGCAGCTGCTGGTATGTTTAACTTACTGCAATCCGGCCTGCACCTGGCTGTAACTCGTGCTCTGAATATCACACAAAACTAACTTACCTATCCTGAATGATGGTGCCGCTACAATATCCTGTTATTCACGAGAACCTCATTTGCACCTCGATGGTCAGGATTGGTACTGGCAAACTGGAAAAAGAGCGTATGGATGTCGATATTTTATTATACATAACGTTAAAAGAAGTATTTTGATTGACGTTGGCGAATAAGAATCTCGATTTATCTGTCAGACCGCATACTTTAATTACAAGAAGTCTGCAGAGTCGCCGAGGCCGCGGTAAGTATAAGCTTTTCACGGAAATTTATTTGCAGTCCCAAATTTCCCTTTGCCTTCCCTTTCCAGACCTTTTATGAAAACATTAACAAACACAATATATTGAGCTTTATTTCCGTTTATTTGCAGTGTAAAAAACGTAAAAACTGAAAATAAAAACCGAGGACGAAAGCTCACACATTGGCACACAACCCGAAGACCCTCAGATAGCGGTTCTGTACTCGTTCCGCTGCGCCAACCGCTGCCTGGAAACTACCCAGCCGTAAATGTATTATGCCTCGCCCGACCACTACCAAAAACGCTGCTTTTTCTAAACGCTTGGCCATCTGGAGCTCCCACTTCTGCAGTTGTCATTTCTGGTCAAGCGCTACATATATCATAAATTTGGACGAAATCAGTAATGACGAGTAGGCACGGTCCCCAAGTGAGTGGACAAGTAGCAGGGTTTACATTTGCCACAGCATCCACCAAGAAAAAAAATACGCATCAAGTGCCTATCAAGCACGTTGCACGTAAAGAGTAATCTTGAAAGTCTATCCAGGTCGACTCAAATTAATCAAATTATAGAAACTAGTACAAGTTCGTCAAAGTTTAATGAAATTCATTTACCAACTTTGCATGGTTTTGCAATGTGAATAATTTTTAAAATTTGCTCGAACCCCTGTAAAAAATAATAAAGTTCTAAATAGCATTGCTATAACGTTAAAGTTCGAAATTCTCAGTTGACCCATACGCGAAAATAATCAAGTTTCCAAACACTCTAGTAAATTTTTCAGCCTTTGTACTACTTGTCAGTGGAAAACTTACAATGGAAACACCATTTCTAAGGCGTTCGTCGCCGCTTATTGACAAACTGCCTGTTGGCTTCTGTCTCGGGTTCTTCAGACGACGTTGGTTTGATGATTTTTCTGACGTTTTACCAGCACGAGTGGCTGGCATTGTCAAAGCTTCACCCTCTACTACTGGTGGTGAACTGGAGTCGAACTCGAAGCCACAGGTTATTTGTACCTGGCGCGCCAACGTCCCAAAGTTCTTCTGCGGTCTTTACTGTTGCGGTTCTCCCATTACCATCTGCAACTATCGTTCACTGCTCATGGGAATCCAAGAGCCGTACATTTTGAGGCTTTCTTCTTTCTTGGTGAAGCTTTAGTCATGTTAGTATATTTCTATAACTTCTCTGAACAAGCAGATTGTAACGCCTATTTTCGACCTATTTTGTATCTGAGGCCAGACAAACATGTGGTTCCTGAAGAGGGGCAGCAGCCTTTTCAGTAGTCGCAAGGGCAACAGTCTGGATGATTGACTGATTTGGCCTTGTAACAATAACCAAAACGGCCTTGCTGTGCTGGTACTGCGAACGGCTGAAAGCAAGGGGAAACTACGGCCGTAATTTTTCCCGAGGGCATGCAGCTTTACTGTATGATTAAATGATGATGGCGTCCTCTTGGGTAAAATATTCCGGAGGTAAAATAGTCCCCCATTCGGATCTCCGGGCGGGGACTACTCAAGAGGATGTCGTTATCAGGAGAAAGAAAACTGGCGTTCTACAGATCGGAGCGTGGAATGTCTGATCCCTTAATCGGGCAGGTAGGTTAGAAAATTTAAAAAGGGAAATGGATAGGTTAAAGTTAGATATAGTGGGAATTAGTGAAGTTCGGTGGCAGGAGGAACAAGACTTCTGGTCAGATGACTACAGGGTTATAAACACAAAGTCAAATAGGGGTAATGCAGGAGTAGGTTTAATAATGAATAGGAAAATAGGAATGCGGGTAAGCTGCTACAAACAGCATAGTGAACGCATTATTGTGGCCAAGATAGATACGAAGCCCACACCTACTACAGTAGTACAAGTTTATATGTCAACTAGCTCTGCAGATGACGAAGAAATTGAAGAAATGTATGATGAAATAAAAGAAATTATTCAGATAGTGAAGGGAGACGAAAATTTAATAGTCATGGGTGACTGGAATTCGAGTGTAGGAAAAGGGAGAGAAGGAAACATAGTAGGTGAATATGGATTGGGGCTAAGAAATGAAAGAGGAAGCCGCCTGGTAGAATTTTGCACAGAGCACAACTTAATCATAGCTAACACTTGGTTTAAGAATCATGATAGAAGGTTGTATACATGGAAGAACCCTGGAGATACTAAAAGGTATCAGATAGATTATATAATGGTAAGACAGAGATTTAGGAACCAGGTTTTAAATTGAAAGACATTTCCAGGGACAGATGTGGACTCTGACCATAATCTATGGGTTATGACCTGTAGATTGAAACTGAAGAAACTGCAAAAAGGTGGGAATTTAAGGAGATGGGACCTGGATAAACTGAAAGAACCAGAGGTTGTACAGAGTTTCAGGGAGAGCATAAGGGAACAATTGACAGGAACGGGGGAAAGAAATACAATAGAGGAAGAATGGGTAGCTTTGAGGGATGAAATAGTGAAGGCAGCAGACGATCAAGTAGGTAAAAAGACGAGGGCTAGTAGAAATCCTTGGGCAACAGAAGAAATATTGAATTTAATTGATGAAAGGAGAAAATATAAAAATGCAGTAAATGTAGCAGGCAAAAAGGAATACAAATGTCTCAAAAATGAGATCGACAGGAAGTGCAAAATGGCTAAGCAGGAATGGCTAGAGGACAAATGTAAGGATGTAGAGGCTTATCTCACTAGGGGTAAGATAGATACTGCCTACAGGAAAATTAAAGAGACCTTTGGAGATAAGAGAACCACTTGTATGAACATCAAGAGTTCAGATGAAAACCCAGTTCTAAGCAAAGAAGGGAAAGCAGAAAGGTGGAAGGAGTATATAGAGCGTCTATACAAGGGCGATGTACTTGAGGACTATATTATGGAAATGAAAGAGGATGTAGATGAAGATGAAATGGGAGATACGATACCGCGTGAAGAGTTTGACAGAGCACTGAAAGACCTGAGTCGAAACAATGCCCCGGGAGTAGACAACATTCCATTAGAACTACTGACAGTCTTGGGAGAGCCAGTCCTGACAAAACTCTACCATCTGGTGAGCAAGATGTATGAAACAGGCGAAATACCCTCAGACTTCAAGAAGAATATAATAATACCAATCCCAAAGAAAGCAGGTGTTGACAGATGTGAAAATTACCGAACTATCAGTTTAATAAGCCACAGCTGCAAAATACTAACACGAATTCTTTACAGACGAATGGAAAAACTAGTAGAAGCCGACCTCGGGGAAGATCAGTTTGGATTCCGTAGAAATACTGGAACACGTGAGGCAATACTGACCTTACGACTTATCTTTGAAGAAAGATTACGGAAAGGCAAACCTGCGTTTCTAGCATTTGTAGACTTGGAGAAAGCTTTTGACAATGTTGATCGGAACACTCTCTTTCAAATTCTAAAGGTGGCAGGGGTAAAATACAGGGAGCGAAAGGCTATTTACAATTTGTACAGAAACCAGATGGCAGTTATAAGAGTCGAGGGACATGAAAGGGAAGCAGTGGTTGGGACTGGAGTAAGACCGGGTTGTAGCCTCTCCCCGGTGTTATTCAATCTGTATATTGAGCAAACAGTAAAGGAAACAAAAGAAAAATTCGGAGTAGGTATTAAAATCCATGGAGAAGAAATAAAAACTTTGAGGTTCGTCGATGACATTGTAATTCTGTCAGAGACAGCAAAGGACTTGGAAGAGCAGTTGAACGGAATGGACAGTGTCTTGAAGGGAGGATATAAGATGAACATCAACAAAAGCAAAACGAGGATAATGGAATGTAGTCGAATTAAGTCGGGTGATGTTGAGGGTATTAGATTAGGAAATGAGACACTTAAAATAGTAAAGGAGTTTTGCTATTTGGGGAGCAAAATAACTGATGATGGTCGAAGTAGAGAGGATATGAAATGTAGACTGGCAATGGCAAGGAAAGCGTTTCTGAAGAAGAGAAATTTGTTAACTTCGAGTATAGATTTAAGTGTCAGGAAGTCATTTCTGAAAGTATTTGTATGGAGTGTAGCCATGTATGGAAGTGAAACATGGACGGTAAATAGTTTGGACAAGAAGAGAATAGAAGCTTTCGAAATGTGGTGCTACAGAAGAATGCTGAAGATTAGATGGGTAGATCACATAACTAATGAGGAAGTACTGAATGGGATTGGGGAGAAGAAAAGCTTGTGGCACAACTTGACCAGAAGAAGGGATCGGTTGGTAGGACATGTTCTGAGGCATCATGGGATCACCAATTTAGTATTGGAGGGCAGTGTGGAGGGTAAAAATCGTAGGGGGAGACCAAGAGATGAATACACTAAGCAGATTCAGAAGGATGTAGGTTGCAGTAGGTACTGGGAGATGAAAAAGCTTGCACAGGATAGAGTAGCATGGAGAGCTGCATCAAACTAGTCTCAGGACTGAAGACCAAAACAACAACATCGACATTTTTACGTCAATTTGAGTGTTTCTTATGTAGAATGCTGTATCGGTCATGGAAATTCTTTCACTATGTATACCTATTTCAATTATGTGAATTTTTTGAACGAAAATGTTTAAACTGTGCTTATGGATTTAAATATCCATTGGAAAAATTGTTATGTAATGTACTGTAAATGACTTTTTCCGTAGTTAGGCAACACAGTGTTGAATGTAAAAGATCTGGGGAAGCCCCGCAGCTACAGAAGTAGCCTGACCGAGAGGAAACGGTGTGGTTGGCGCGCAAGTGGCAACTCGTCCTTTGTGATGGGTAAGGAGTATGGGCTGAGCAATGATGAGGTTAACATCTCGCTAGCAGTATATGGTCATTGTGGCTCATATTCTTGGTGTTTTGAGTCCAGAGGAGCTTAAGAGCAGTCTTTATGGGCCTCGGAGACTAAATTTGGTGATATTATTATCACAGCATGGTTTTTGGCCCTATAAAAATATAATTCCGACGCCAAGAAGATCTCTAACACGACGAGGCCAACAGTACTGCCATGACTGCAATGCCGCCATGTTAACAGCCCCTACAATTATGCCATCAGTACCACCAGCCTTCCACTAAATTGTTTATATTTGGCACTCTGTAAATGGACAATGTATTTGTGAAATTTCGTTGATTTTAATAATAATCGTGGTGTTGCTAAAAACTATCTTACACCAATGATTATCCCAAATCACAAACCTGAACAGGAATCCTATACTAGTGAATTTAATTCAGTGTCCTAATTTATGATGGAAAGACTTATTCGGCAGCTGTAAAAATAGTTGTGAGTGCTTTCTAATGTGTGGAGTTATAATGTTTAAAGTTCAGTTTTATAGTTCAAGAAATACTCCGCTTTCAGTGCATTTTTAAATCAATCTGCAGTCATTTCCTCAAATAATTTGCTTTACTTGAAAAGCTGCCTGAAATAGTAAAATTGATCTGAAGTGAAAAAGATGATTAATTGTTGCATTTATGCACTTTGGTAGTATTACAAAGTTTTATCAGTGTTTATTTCATGAGAAAGTGTTTGAACTTGATTTTAATGTTGTGCTTCTATTTGCATAGCCAAAGTATATTTTCAGCAGGTTAAAAAACTCGTTATCAAAGAACATTTGTTATTTAAAGAATTATAATTTGTTGTGCTTTGCTTAATTACTAATTATTAATGAGAATATTTACCATTTCTCATACATACTTGTGTAGTCTTGTTAATGAGCATGGTTCTTCAAACCATTTAAGTTCAAGGGCCCTCATGTACTAGGCTACTTACTTAATGAAGCAAAGCAAACGATCCTTTCAGAGCCAGTGTAGTTAGATTTTCATTCTGTTTAATTGCCTCGAACCGAGTTTCAGAAAGAAATATTGACTGTGTTAGCTGTTCTAATTCAAGTTGGTTAATGCACAGGCATACAGACCCAGTACTAAGCAATGATGTTACAGAGTATGATCATTAGCAGAGACCCTGATTTGAATCAGAATTATTTCATGCTCTTCCCCGTTAAGTATTACTACTAGTTTCATCTGTGTTGGCGATTGGATCTATAAACTGTTGCATCTAGTTTATTTAAGGTAAGCGTTGTTCCGAGGCATATGTTACTGTTTGCTATCTTATTGGCAGTTTGTTTGACTTTCAAGTTAGTAGTACAATTATCTCCAAGATTAGGTTACTGTGTTGTAGTGTGTACAGATATAAAGAAAGTGTTCTGAGTGTGTATGTGTGTCAAGGAAGGTTAGGTTAGCCTTAGCACTGCCTTCTGCTATGTTATATTGCTTGACACAAGAACGCCTAATTAGGCTGTCGACCGATATTAATACGTAATGTTACAACTTCCTTTTTGTTCTGTTCCCATTAGGTTATTTCACGCTCACAACTCTCTCAAAAATTCCTCGCAGAGGTTTAACGTTAGCATCGATTGCCGTTTAAGATGGTCGTTGTTACCGTTACAAAGTGTGATAGCTCTTCGCTACGGCCAGAACTTCCGTGTCGGCGAATTTTACTATGTGATCGGTCTCACAGAGCACGTGTTCCACCACGGCCGATTCCTCCACCTGCCCCAACATATAGAGCCGTTTACGTTCGGTGACCCTGGTGTTGACTGATCGTCCACTCATTCCAACATAGACATTGCCACATATGCGTTGTATGCGGTATATTTCCGACATTACAAAAGGGTCCCTTTCGCCAGTGTGATACACTCTTTGATATTCTTCGTCGGTTTACGGTCTTTAGGTCATGTTTGCACAATATACTGCTGATACTATCCGTCACTCTGGGACTGTATGACAGAAAGACCGTACCCTACATCCGATGGTTCATTTCGTCGAATGTTTGATCCTATGATACTTCTAATGTAACTGGTGGAGGATCCATTGCTCTCAGAACAGTTTTAAGTATTGTGCCTCGCTTCTGAGGTGCTGCGGGTCACAGTTTCGTCTTGCGCGCGTTACGAGCGTGTGAATCGTGCTTCTTTTTTTGACTCGGTTGGTGATTTGACAGTTTGTGCAGGTCTCGGTTTCTCACCATCTCTTGTAGCCAGTACGTCTAGAGAGGGTAGCCGCTGACCCTTTTCTATCTCCATGGTAAATGTTGAGTTGGCATGGAGACTATTCAGGCGTCTTAGGAAGTCATCGATCAGTTCCTCACCATGACTCCACAAAACGAAGGTATCACCAACTTATCTGTACCATACCTTAGGTATACAAGGCACCAAGTCCAGTGTCCGCGCTTCGATATGGTCCAGAAGAAGTTGGCTGCCATTGGACTAAGTGGGATATCAATGGCGACGCCTTCCAGCTGTTAGTAGAAGTTGCCATTCCACAGGAAACAGCTCTTGGCGAGACATGCATGAGCTTGGTGATTTCTTGTGGGAAAATGAAACCTATATACTCCAGAGAATCACTGAGTGGCACTTTGGTAGGCAAAGAAACCATATCAAAGCTGACCAGGATATTGTTTGATCCAAGTTTTAGTTTCTTTAGTCAAATGTCCCAAGTCCTTTATGCATGTACCGGTCTTTCCCACGTGCGGCTAAAGCAGAGAGGCCAAGTGTGTCGCCAGTTAATAAGCTGGTGAGCCATGAGCGTTTACAATCGGTCTTAATGGAACATTATCGTTATGGGTCTTTAGTAATTCATACAGACAAGGTGGTAGGGTTCCTCTCTATGCCCGCCGAGAGAGAAGCTGTCATCAACCAGTTCGAACCCCGTGTGCTGCACTACGTTAGATCTGTTCTTAATTTTCGGTACGTCGTTGGCTCTAATAAGTCCCCGATCTTTTGCTCATAATCTTCGGTCTTCGTTACAACGGTCCCATTTCCATTTTTTCCAAGACCAACGTACTCTTGTCTGCATTAAGACTCACTATAAATTGTAACTCTTCTTTTTTCAGGTTGCTAGCTGATGGTTTTGTTCGGCTCAATATCATGGCGGTTTCAGTGCGTATTATTTCAGCTCTTGCACAAGGAAGGGCCCGAACGGCCTCATCGATGTTAGCAATGATATCGTACGTAGATCTTGGGATGATAGAAAAATTCCATCCTTTTTGAAGGACAGACTCTTTCTCTTTGGTCAATGGTCGTTCACAGAGGTTGACCGCTGTGACATGACGGAAATCGACTTCTCAATCTGCTTCCCGCATCTTGCAAACTTTTTCTTCTGTCACTCGGTGCAGTGGTCTTCTTTATGTATGCTTCCATGAATGATGCTGTCGATCTTGTCGCAGTCGTCTTCATGCATGCTACCAGCTTAGTTGACAGTATTCCACCAGTTACATAGGGAGCGTCACGGAATCAAACACTCGGCGAAGTGACACATCGTAAGAAGGAATTTCGGGTACGGCCTTCATGCCATAGATTCGCCGAATAACGGACAGAATCGGCCGTGTATTGCGCAAACATGGCGTAAAAATGATTTATAAATCGACAAAGAGGATCAAATAGTATCTCACGTCGGCAAAGGAGAAAAGGGATCCACCTACAATGTCGGGAATACACCGCATACCGTGTATACGTGCAAGAGTCTATGTTGGAATGACTGGACGATCAGTCAATAACAGGAGCACTGAACATAAGCGGCATTGCAGGTTGGGACACGTGGGGAAATCGGCCATGGCGGGGTACGCGCTGTGTGAGACCGACCACATAATAAAAATCGCTGACACGGAAGTTCTTGCTGTAGAGAAGAACTTTCACATCCGCTCGTTCAGGGAAGATATAGATATTACAAACATGACAATAGCTTCAACAAGGAAAAGGAAAGCTTCAAGGTGAACGGATCCTGGATTCCCGTGCACAGTGGACGACAGTTGCAGGTAGCAATGGGAGAACCAGAGCGGTAATGAGCACGGAAAAATCTTCGGACGTTGGCGCGCTAGGTACATATAGCCTGCAGCCGTGAGTTCAACTCCGCCAGCAGCAATAGAGGGCGAAGCTTTGACAATGCCAGCCACTCGTGTTGACGAAAAGTCAAAAAAATCTTCAAACGAAAGTCGGCCGAAGAGCCCGAGGGAGAAACCAATAGACAATTTGTTATAAGGGACAGTCAAATGTAAACGAGACTGTTGGAACATAGTGAGTGAGCTGTTTACTATTTCAAAAGTAATCTCCATAAGGCTTAATACATTTATCCCATTGTGAGACAAGAAGGTCGTTGCCGTCATGAAAATATGTTTGCGGAGCCAACAGAACCGTGATTGTATCCAGGCATGCACTTCTTCGTCCGAAGCAAACCGACAAACCGACGGCCACCAACGCCTTTCTTCAGAGCCCAAAACTGTGGGAATCACATGTGCAGGGATAGGGACTGTACGGAGGTTTGCAAGGGATTCCCAACGAAACTTCTGCAGCGTAGTCGAAACAACCTGGGGAACAGGTGGATAGTCATTATTCTGCAGCAGAATGGTACTGTCGTTTAAAGTTCCTGGGCGTTGGGACACGATAGTACGCTTCAGTTTTTACAAAGTGTCCACGTTCCGTCATTCGTTGATTGTGGTGTCGTGTTCCAGAAAGACAATGAGCAAGGGGGCCTTGAAGTCCAAGGAGAGAGTCATTATGACTTTCTTGGAGATGACGGGCGTGTTGTCGTGGAGGAACCGTTGGAACAAGAGGATATTTGGCGAATGGACTGGCCCGCCAGAGGGAGACACATACTGCAGCATCTCCACATGCAGCAATGACCACCCAGCAGTTGTCAACCACACTTGTGGAGGAATGGAACGCTCTACCACAAGAGCTCCTTACCAACCACGTGGCCAGCTTGGGAGCATGTTGCAGAGCAGGCATTAGCGTTTGTGGAGATCACACACCAAGTTAAGAACCATGTACCTCATTTTGTAAATCCAAAGGATCATCGCAAATTGCGGTGACTTCAGTGTAATTATTGCCTTCGAATACAAGTGTCATTTCTGTTCGCTTCCTTCCTTATTTCTTTCAGTTGCCTTCTGTACTACACTCCTGGAAATGGAAAAAAGAACACATTGACACCGGTGTGTCAGACCCACCATACCTGCTCCGGACACTGCGAGAGGGCTGTACAAGCAATGATCACACGCACGGCACAGCGGACACACCAGGAACCGCGGTGTTGGCCGTCGAATGGCGCTAGCTGCGCAGCATTTGTGCACCGCTGCCGTCAGTGTCAGCCAGTTTGCCGTGGCATACGGAGCTCCATCGCAGTCTTTAACACTGGTAGCATGCCGCGACAGCGTGGACGTGAACCGTATGTGCAGTTGACGGACTTTGAGCGAGGGCGTATAGTGGGCATGCGGGAGGCCGGGTGGACGTACCGCCGAATTGCTCAACACGTGGGGCGTGAGGTCTCCACAGTACATCGATGTTGTCGCCAGTGGTCGGCGGAAGGTGCACGTGCCCGTCGACCTGGGACTGGACCGCAGCGACGCACGGATGCACGCCAAGACCGTAGGATCCTACGCAGTGCCGTAGGGGACCGCACCGCCACTTCCCAGCAAATTAGGGACACTGTTGCTCCTGGGGTCTCGGCGAGGACCATTCGCAACCGTCTCCACGAAGCTGGGCTACGGTCCCGCACACCGTTAGGCCGTCTTCCGCTCACGCCCCAACATCGTGCAGCCCGCCTCCAGTGGTGTCGCGACAGGCGTGAATGGAGGGACGAATGGAGACGTGTCGTCTTCAGCGATGAGAGTCGCTTCTGCCTTGGTGCCAATGATGGTCGTATGCGTGTTTGGCGCCAATGATGGTCGTATGCGTGTTTGGCGCCGTGCAAGTGAGCGCCACAATCAGGACTGCATACGACCGAGGCACACAGGGCCAACACCCGGCATCATGGTGTGGGGAGCGATCTCCTACACTGGCCGTACACCACTGGTGATCGTCGAGGGGACACTGAATAGTGCACGGTACATCCAAACCGTCATCGAACCCATCGTTCTACCATTCCTAGACCGGCAAGGGAACTTGCTGTTCCAACAGGACAATGCACGTCCGCATGTATCCCGTGCCACCCAACGTGCTCTAGAAGGTGTAAGTCAACTACCCTGGCCAGCAAGATCTCCGGATCTGTCCCCCATTGAGCATGTTTGGGACTGGATGAAGCGTCGTCTCATGCGGTCTGCACGTCCAGCACGAACGCTGGTCCAACTGAGGCGCCAGGTGGAAATGGCATGGCAAGCCGTTCCACAGGACTACATCCAGCATCTCTACGATCGTCTCCATGGGAGAATAGCAGCCTGCATTGCTGCGAAAGGTGGATATACACTGCACTAGTGCCGACATTGTGCATGCTCTGTTGCCTGTGTCTATGTGCCTGTGGTTCTGTTAGTGTGATCATGTGATGTATCTGACCCCAGGAATGTGTCAATAAAGTTTCCCCTTCCTGGGACAATGAATTCACGGTGTTCTTATTTCAATTTCCAGGAGTGTATATTGTAGCAGTTCTTTTTATATATGATCCAACCTTCATCGAACTACGTTGTTTGGAAGTGTGTAGTGTTTCGAGAATTTCCGCGTAAATTCTAGAACCACTCAGACTTCCACCGCCTCGAACACACGATATTTTAGTTGTGAGTGAGAAAAAGGAACCCTATCTACTGCGCGTAAAAAAAAAAAAAAAAAAAAAAAAAAAAAAGGTTCTGAGCACTATGGGACTTAACATTTGAGGTCATCAGTCCCCTAGACTTAGAACTACTTAAACCTAACTAACCCAAGGACTAACCCAAGGATATCACACACATCCATGCCCGAGGCAGGATTCGAACCTGCGACTATAGCAGCAGCGTGGTTCCGGACTGAAGCGCCTAGAACCGCTCGGCCACAGCGGCCGGCTACTGCGCGTCACCTGTGTGTGTGTGCAGGTGCGAAATCAGTCGCGAGTGAAAGGTCGACGTGGCGGTTGAACGGCACCCACAAATACCAGTCGGTCGGTCCATGGAAGTAGTAATGAAAGCACACGGCAGCACTAAGGAACTTCTGTGTTATTCTGTGCTGTTTTGTAACTGTGGCTGTGGCAAAAGAACATTTTAGTTGAGAAGTCTTTTAAGTAACTCTTAATTTGGCCTTGCAAGAGGCAAGACATGTGTATGATTGCTGTATAATAGAGTCGTGGTTAACAAGCCAACTCTGTTGTAAATGTAACTTAATTGTTTCTAATGTGAGACGACACGGGTGACTTACATGACCTCGATTGTTTATGTGAGAAGAGTGAATTTTGTCTTTGTTGAAGTTCAAATATACCGTTAGTTGTTGAAAAGTATTCTTCGAGTGCCTCATTATTTTGCAAAGAGAGAGAGAGGGTCTTAAAGGTTCCTGTGACTAGCATCATTCTTCGGAGAAGTTTGTAGAGATTCCAGAGAAGAAGATAGGCTGCGCATTCCCAAGTAAGTCAACTCGTGTAAGAGAAGTGTGGAGTTTGCACATACACTTCACACACACTCTTAGTCGTCAAAAACGATAGAAGTGATGGATCATGCGAAAGTTACTTTCGTCCTTAAATTTTGCTCACCTGTTTATAATTCTTTTTCTGTGTATTGGAAAGAAATGACGAAGAACACTTCACACCATAACAAGTTTGGAACTAGATCAAGTAGTATCAAGATAACAGTGATGCCATATACAGTCCCGTCGTCATGAGAAGGGGTCCCACAAACATCTGCGCTGCTGAACCAAATGTAAGCAAGCACACAATTCAAGTACCATTATTATCTTGAATGTCACATCTAGTGCTCAAAATGTTGACCTTGAGCAGTGATATGCGCTGCAAAGCGATTCCGGACGGACAATACTGCGCATCGAAATTAATCTAAATTTATGGCAACGAAGTCACGAGTTACAGGGCATTGCATGTCTTCGGAAGTTGTCAGTGTTTCCTTGTAAACCTCTTTTTAAATTGTCGCAACAGACAAAAGCCCAAAGGCACTAAATCTTGTGAGCGTGCACACCATTTCGTGTTTTCGAAATGACCGACCCAACTGCAACAACCCCCTAATCGGCCTGCTGGACTGCGATATAATTGATCGTGATCTCGTATGTCTAATGAAATTTTACAGTGAGTATTGTTATTGTTACCGTCGGAAAATGATATCGGTTAGTAGGACGCAGCGTTGCCAACCATACGATAAATTATCGCGATATACGATAATTACAACGTGAACACGATATACGATTGCTGATAATTGCGGAAACTACGATAATTTTTGTGAAGATTTAAAATGAAAATAAATTGATACTTGTAGTAGTTTCATACGCTAATAATCTGTTTTCATATATTTAAGTCCATACTCCATTCAATATAAGCAATTTCCTCTTTTTCTCTCGTCCACTCCCCGCAACAGTCCAACGACTCTTAACACTGTATATTCGCTTCCGGGGAATACCCTTACCGCCTAAAAAATATTGTTTCACAACAATATGGGCTATTGGGGCTAGGCCATCGTCATCAGTTGCTGGTGAAATTGGGACTTGAAGGCACGGGTAGTTGTCTTTGTGCTTTTAAAAGAATATTAATTTTTTGTTCTTAAGGGAAATTAAAGTGTGGTGTTCTTTAAATAAATACTGTAGTAGTGTATTCAAATATAAATAATGGAAACTGACAACAGTGATGTAGATTCTCCCCGGACCCCACAGAAGAAATTGAGGCTGTGTGGTGAGTTGAAATTAAAACGTTTGAAACAAAAGTTCACAAAGGAATGGTTGACTGATTTATCTTTCAAGGATTGGCTACAACCTGTTAGTGATGATGCATATAAAGCTCGGTGTAAAGTTTGTAGATGTGAATTCAGTGCTGAGTTGACTGTAATGAAAAATCACGCTAAAGGGAAAAAACACTTAAGTACCGTAAAATGTGTCGGGCCTCTACAAAAGAAACTTGACTTTTCATCACAATCAAAATCGTCTTATACATTTGATAAGCAGGGCAAGAGGGCTGAAATATTGGCAAAACATAACATCTCTATTAATACAGCCAATCACTTAACAGATGTAATTAAAAGTGCTTTACCCGATTCTAAAATAGTTGAGAACTTGCAGTTGGGTAGAACAAAAGCCACAGGGGTGATAAAGAATGTCATAGGTAAATGTCATTTGGATTAACTGAATGAAGTTTTACAGAGACAAAAGTTCAGTTTCATAATTGATGAATCTACCGACATTTCCGCTACGAAAAATTTGTGTATTTGTTTGCGGTATTTAGATGAAGATAGTTCCAAAATACATACTAAATTTTGGCAGTTGTTACAGCTATTTGACGAGAAAAATGCAGAGGCCGCTCATGAAGGTGCCACTGCTAATCGTTTGTACGATTTCGTACGTAAAGCCTTGTCAGTACACAATATTCCACCAGAAAATTTAATAGGATTTGCTTCGGATGGGTGCAACACAATGATGGGGAAAGATGATTCTGTTGCTAGTCGAATAATTAGAGATTCTCCTGGTATTTTTATACAGAAACGTATGTCATTCATTGCACCTATGTGCAAGTGAGGCTTGCAAACAACTACCAAGACTATGTGAAGACACGGCTAGGGATACATATTCATTCTTTAAGCATAGTTCAAAAAGAATAGCCCAGTTTGTGGAATTCCAACTGTTTTGTAATGTCGAACCTCACAAGATACTGCATCCATCTAAAACAAGATGGTTATCTTTGTTAACTGTTGTTTCACGTATTCTGGAACAATGGAATGCATTGCAATTATTTTTCACTTGCAAGTGGGAAGAAGAAAGACTGTATGCAGCTGAACAGTTAGCAAAGGCATTCAGGGACAACTTTGTACGTGTATTTTTTATATTTCTCGAGTGGATTCTACCGAAATTTGTCTCTCTGAATCAATATTTTCAAAGCGAGAAATTAGTAATTTGCTCTTTGTATGATAGAATGTGCAAAACGTACAAAGAAATCCTTCTCTGCTATATGTCTCCTGATTATATCATTAAAACTGATTTGACAGACATGATCCAGCAAACCCAGCCCAACTTATACGCAAATGTATTTAGGTGTAGGCGTGATGGATTTCATGAGCTAATCTGACTGATTTCTACTACAGAGTGCAACAGTTTCTTATAGTATCTTGTTGTGAGATAAAAAAGCGGTATGATTTCAACAATTCTGTTCTAAAAATGTTGAGTTGGTTAACACCAGAAATAGCATTGTCAAAAAGTGCTGCAAGGCCGTCAACGCTTGTTCCACTTATAAAGTCGGTTCAGAGGATTTCTCCAAAAGACAAAAGGCTTATGCAAATGATTGATGATCAGTGGAGAGCATTGCCACATGCAGAATTTCCCGAAAATCTACGGTCTAAAGAGGTGGACGAATTTTGGGTGTTCATAAAGAACGCTAGGGACCTTCATGGTAACCAAGAGTTCCTCCAAATAGGAATCTTTGTGCTAGATATATTAGTTTTACCATATTCTAGTGCTGATTGTGAGCGGGTCTTTTCAAAAATGAATCTAGTGAAGACACCATTGAGAAATAAGTTACATTCGGGTACAGTCAGCGCAGTAATGCTCACTTCCCAGCGTGTGAGGAATTGTGTACAGTTCGAACCAACCAGTGCAATGATTGCATCAATGAACATGTCGAACATTTATGCTAAGAAGAAGGAATCTCATCGGGATAGTGACGCCGATTTCGCCGATGTGGAGTTCGACAACGATGCTTATTAGGGTGAGTTTAATTATATTATTTTTAATTATATTACGTACACAGTGCTACTTTTCGATCGGGGTTAGGGAATTTTCCTTGCATAAAATCAGTGATACTTTGGACACTTCCGAGTTTATCTGGTTCTGAAAGTATTTTTAGTACTTAGCATCGCGATTAGAGACGTTTTGGTTCGTAATTAGGAGGTTTTATGGATAAAAATTTTAAAAGCTGAGAAGACTTTGCCATTCGCGATTGAAAACAAATATTGTGTACGTCATATTATCAGCATTATTGTTTTTTTAAAATTGTCAATATACGATAAAATCCCATAATTTTATCTTCTGGGGTTGGCAACACTGGTAGGACGAAAGTGTACAACAGATCCTTCTGAAAAAAGAATCTATTCTAAAACTAAGATAAATACTGCTACTAATTTGAAATGCGTGGAATATAGTGCAATGGATCACGAGCCACACAGAGGAAAAAGGATAGCACGTAATATTTTTAATACAAAAAATACTGTTAGAAAAAAAGGAAAAAAGGGCTTAGTAAATGGTCGAGCCCACTATGTCAATGAGTCTCCAGAATCTTATGAAAGGCACTGGGAAAGAAAATCAAGCAAATAATCAATGGATTGGCAACAGAAGGTTGTCACACGTTCCACAACACAACAGTCCGCGAGAAAATAAATGAATCAGAAAGCACTAAATTCGGAGTTACTTAATCTGAAATACTAAATTTTGAAAGCAAAGTTAAATGAAGTTACTGGTTAAATAAATGACTGGCTGTAAATGAAACTTTGTTACGGGAAACTTTGTTACGTACAAAACTGACTTTCGGTAACCTCAGCGTAATGTAATGCAAAATTTGGAAACGAGCAAGCAATTTAATCTTAATTATTGAAAGATTGAATTGAATTTACTCTAATCAAATGAGCAGCTGAATTTATTTTTAACGTAAGAGTAATAAAGTATTTACCAAGCCAGCAGAAGTCACACGCTAAGCTAAATACAAAATAAATGAAACTGTGCACTCTTGATTTGTGCTGTATCTTTAGTTACCGATTAGTTTTGCCAGTGAAATTTACGTTACTTTAAGTGAGTGAAGTTAATACTCAAAACTGCAAATTCTTTAAGCCTCTCTTATGCAATACAAGAATGAACTGTTGAGGCAGCAAAATTTAGACTGAAACTGGTCATTACCAAACCAACAACACTAGCAGTAAGTATTTAATCAATTTCCACATTTTTACGACACTCGGTGATTGCACGGAAAGGAAAGGGGCTCCGCTTGGTAATAATGTCTGAGGACAATGACAACAAAGTTGCCCTATAAGTTTTAACTATTGCAGGTTATTATTCAAGAAAATTATTAAAGTTTTTGAAAGGAATGCTACTGGGTAATGCCCGTACGATATTAGTAGAAGTCTGTCACTTTAACAGCCTTACGATGTTGTAGCTGTGCGGACGACAGAGAATGTAGCCGATGACAGTGCTCAACTGCTGCTGTTTGCGAACCACGAGTCGTTTCCAGAGCCACGGATAATTATGAGACAAGCAACAGAATTGCAGCTTCCTCCGCCGTGCTCTCAACACTCACGGGTTAACGAAATAGGTACACCTACATCGGCGCAATCATAGCTGCACACCAAGACTGCGGGAGTGCCCAACAAACACTTCCGCACATTTTCATGTCTCTAGCTGTTCTGCTTCCTCTTTGCTGGCGGCTCGACAGAGACATACGCAAAGATAAATAACGGCAAGCCGCGCGGCTCCCCCCGTCGGCGGTTCGAGTCCTCCCTCGGGCATGGGTGTGTATATTGTCCTTAGACTAAGTTAGTTTAAGTTCGATTAAGTAGTATGTAAGCTTAGGGACGGTTAAAGCAGGCGCAAACATGGTAATTGGATGTCTCTATAGGCCCCCTGGCTCGGCAGATTTTGTGGCAGCGCACCTGAAGAAAAATTTGGAAAATATTTCGAGTAGATTTCCCCACCATGTTATAGTTCTGGGTGGAAATTTTAATTTGCCGGATATAGACTGGGAGACTCAAACGTTTATAACGGGTGGCAGGGACAAAGAATCCAGTAAAATTGTTTTAAGTGCATTATCTGAAAACTACCTTGAGCAGTTATACAGAGAACCGACTTGTGGCGATAACATATTAGACCTTATGGTGACAAACAGACCCGAGCTATTGGAAGCAGTTAACGCAGAACAGGGAATCAGCGATCATAAAGCGGTTACTGCATCGATGATGCCGTAAATAGAAATATTAAAAACGGTAGAAACATTTTTCTGTTTAGCAAAAGTGACAAAAAGCAGATTTCAGAGTACTTGACGGCTCAACAGAAAAGTTCTGTCTCAAGTACAGATAGTATTGAGGATCAGTGGACAAAGTTCAAAACCATTGTACAGTATACATTAGATGAGTATGTGCCAAGCAAGATCGTAAGAGGAGGAAAAGAGCCACCGTGGTACAACAACCGAGTTAGAAAACTGCTGCGAAAGCAAAGGGAACTTCACAGCAAACATAAACATAGCCAAAGCCTTGCAGACAAACAAAAGTTACGCGAAGCGAACTGTAGTGCGAGAACGGCTATGCGAGAGGTGTTCAATGAATTCGAAAGTTCTATGTACGGACTTGGCAGAAAATCCTAAGGAATTTTGGTCTTATCAAAGCGGTAGGTGGATCAAAACAAAATGTACAGACACTCTGTGGCCAAAATGGTACTGAAACAGAAGATGACAGACTAAAGGCCGAAACACTAAATGTCTTCTTCCAAAGCTGTTTCTCAGAGGAAGACTGCATTGTAGTTCCTTCTCTAGATTGTCGCACAGATGCCAAAATGGTAGATATCGAAATAGATGACATAGGGATAGAAAAACAATTAAAATCGCTCAAAAGAGGAAAGGCCGCTGGACCTGATGGGATACCAGTTCGATTTTACACAGAGTACGCGAAGGAATTTGCCCCCCCCCCCCCCCCCCCTCCTTCTTGCAGTGGTGTACCGTAGGTCTCTAGAAGAGCGTAGCGTTCCAAAGGATTGGAAAAGGGCACAGGTCATCCCAGTTTTCAAGAAGGGACGTCGAACAGATGTGCAGAACTATCGACCTATATCTCTAACGTCGATCAGTTGCAGAATTTTGGAACACTTATTATGTTCGAGTATAATGATTTTTCTGGAGACTAGAAATCTACTCTGTAGGAATCAGCATGGGTTTCGAAAACGACGATCGTGTGAAACCCAGCTCGCGCTATTCGTCCACGAGACTCAGAGGGCCATAGACACGGGTTCCTAGGTAGATGCCATGTTTCTTGACTTCCGCAAGGCGTTCGATACAGTTCCGCACAGTCGTTTAATAAACAAAGTAAGAGCATATGGACTATCAGAACAATTGTGTGATTTGATTGAAGAGTTCCTAGATAACGGAACGCAGCATGTCATTCTCAATGGAGAGAAGTCTTCCGAAGTAAGAATGATTTCAGGTGTGCCGCAGAGGACTGTGGTAGGACCGTTGCTATTCACAATGTATATAAATGACCTTGTGGGTAACATCGGAAGTTCATTGAGGCTTTTTGCGGATGATGCTGTAGTATATCGAGAGGTTGTAACAATGGAAAATTGTACTGAAATGCAGGAGGATCTGCAACGAATTGACGCAAGGTGCAGGGAATGGCAATTGAATCTCAATGTAGACAGGTGTAATGTGCTGCGAATACATAGAAAGAAAGATCCTTCATCATTTAGCTACAATATAGCAGGTCAGCAACTGGAAGCAGTTAATTCCATAAATTATCTGGGGGTAGGCATTAGGAGTGATTTAAAATGGAATGATCATATAAAGTTGACCGTCGGTATAGCGGATGCCAGACTGAGATTCATTGGAAGAATCCTAAAGATATGCTATCCGAAAACAAAGGAAGTAGGTTACAGTACACTTGTTCGCCTACTGCTTGAATATTGCTCACCGGTGTGGGATCCGTGCCAGATAGGGTTGACAGAAGAGATAGAGAAGATCCAGCGGAGAGCAGCGCGCTTCGTTGCAGGATCATTTAGTAATCGCGAAAGCGTTACGGAGATGATAGATAAACTCCAGTGGAAGACTCTGCAGGAGAGACGCTCAGTAGCTCGGTACGGGCTTTTGTTGATGTTTCGAGCACATACCTTCACCGAGGAGTCAAGCAGTATATTTCTCCCTCCTACGTATATCTCGCGAAGAGGGGGATAAAATCAGAGTGATTAGAGCCCACACAGAGGCATACCGACAACCCTTCTTTCCACTAACAATACGAGACTGGAATAGAAGGGAGAACCGATAGAGGTACTCAAAGTACCCTCCGCCACGCACCGTCGGGTGGCTTGCGGAGTATGGATGTAGATGATCTCAGCAGTTTGGCCCCATAAGACCTTGTCACAAATTTGCAAAATTTCCAAAATAACGGCAAAGCTACTGCCATTTCGTCGTTGTTATCGATACATTCAAATAAAGTTTCCTTGGCTATTACCCAGCAATTTACATTATACCTACAATCAATTACATACATTCACAAATAAATACACTATTATATCCATTACATATTAAATATAGCTTAAATATAGCTTTCAGATTCACAGTTAGCAGTACAGTACAAGTTATCAATGGATATTACAAGGCGAAAATTTTTGAACGGCGCGGAAGATATTTTATTTGTATTTTCGATGTTACGCTATGATTTCCAAGTGTTCTGTTAAGAAGGTTTGCAATTATACGAGCGGAAGGGGCGAAGCACCCATTGGTAGCAAATGGACTGTCTTAAGTTAATGTGGCTGTCTTCCTCTAACTGCGCCAGCATCAGTAGAATGCGATCCTTCAAAAGCCCGCGTTACACTTTGACGGCCCAAGGTAATTGATTATATACTTCTCTGAGCCAGCGAGAATTTTTAGTAGAGCATTTCGAGTTAAATTTGCCCATTATCTGTAAACGATGCTTCATGCGTTAACAAATTCCTGCACATAAACAATTCATCACTCTACAGTTTTCGTCGATGCTATTCGGATAGATGTAACCGATTTGAGACTCATTACCTTGAAGTCGTTGATGCAGCAAAATGTGAAAAACTCCGCCCGAACAGGCCTTGGAAGGCCCAAAGGTACTGACCGGCCGCCGTGTCATCCTCAGCCCACAGGCGTCACTGGTTGCGGATATGGAGGGGCATGTGGTTAGCACACCGCTCTCCCGGCCATAAGTCAGTTTACGAGACCGGAGCCGGTATTTCTCAATCAAATAGCTCCTCAATTTGCCTCACAAGGGCTGAGTGCACCCCACCTACCAACAGCGCTCGGCAGACCGGATGGTCACTCATCCAAGTGCTAGCCCTGCCCGACAGCGCTTAACTTCGGTGATCTGACGGGAACCGGTGTTACCACTGCGGTAAGGCCGTTGGCTGAAATGTGGAAAGGGTGACAGGTATTGGAATATAGCATACGCAGAACACTGCTTTGGCTGATCTCACTTGCACGTTCAAGCTTCATCGTGGCATGTGGATTGTGTTTTACTCCCATTACTTTCATCAGTTGACGTTATTATTCACTGGCGTGCTTTATTCTTAACACATCTAATTTCTTGACTTTCCAGTAATGTTTATAAACACAGGCCTTGATAGGGTACCTTTCCGCATTCAACTGTACTGTTGCTTTAACAACTGGAAGACATTTTCCAGAAACGAAAACCACATCCAGTTTTTTCGACTGTCGCATATACTGTGAAAGTCTGAATGACTTATCGAGTAAGTTTTCTGATCGCTATAACAGCACAGTGCTCACTGATTGTTTCACGTACGCGGGTAAGCAGATGAACCGTACTAAGAGTTATGCGTTCTCTTACATTTGGCGCTGGTTGGTAGAATTTTGTGCGCTTCTTCTTCTGACGGCGGGACGGTGGTTCGCCACTCTGTTACCTTGTTACTATTAGATTACGATCGACACATGTTCTGCCGCTCAAGTCCTCTTCGAGGACATTTTCCAGTGCCACAGAAAAATTATGTAGTTTCACTTAAATGTTCAAATGTGTGTGAAATCTTATGGGACTTAACTGCTAAGGTCATCAGTCCCTAAGCTTACACACTACTTAACCTAAATTATCCTAAGGACAAACACACACACCCATGCCCGAGGGAGGGCTCGAACCTCCGCCGGGACCAGCCGCACAGTCCATGACAGCAGCGCCTGAGACCGCTCGGCTAATCCCGCGCGGCGTTTCATTTAAAAACTGGCCATTATAAACATTAAAATTAGATGCGACATCTGAAAATTCGTCACATTCTCCGCTATCACTTAGCGAAAACCGCATATTGATGTATTTCATACTTCTGAATGTATGTGGGGTCAACTGTATTGGTTACCCCGTCCTGTACAGAGCCACCTCATTTCACTCTTCCGGGAACATGGCCCATGAATGACCACAAATGGATATTAGAAGATTAAAAGCAAATGTTTCTGAGCTACAGTGCTCATCTATATGTCATTTTGCGCTCTTTTAGGTATTAGTTTCATAGGATTCGTCATCTGCGTAACACTGATGTGAGTAAAACTGCACCGTTTGACCATTATTAAGTTACACAATAAATTTTCACGCTGCAGTGCTGTATTTGTGACTTGAAACTTCCTGGCAGATCAAAACTGTGTGCCGGGATAGCACTCGAACTTGGGATTTTTGCTTTTCGCTGGTAAATGTTCTGTCGACTGAGATATTCAAGCACGAGTGACGACCCGCCCTCACGGCTTTACTTCCACCAGTATCTCATCTCATACCTTCGTAACTACACAGAAATTATCCTGCATACCTTGCGGGACTAGCGTTCCTGAAACGAAGGATGCTGCGGAAAAATGGCTTAGCTACAGCCTAGGGGATTGTTTCCAGAATGAATTTGCAATGGAGTGCAATCCAGAAAACAGTTTTAATCTGCATACTGGTGCGTGGGAATGTCATATCTTGCAAATATTTCCCATCTCGCCAACAAAAACTTCTTTCTTATTATGCATACACGCAATCTTGTACGCAACAACGCCCGTCCTTTAGACACTGAAGGTATTCCAAGCTCTTTTACAAACTGGCTGTACGAATATTCACTTATATAGGATCTCTAAAATAAAATTTTATTCCCAAGGTAACTGACTAACTTATCCACTGTGTACAGCTATGTAATACGGCATCACAAATGTTACATGACTACTGCACACAATAGCTACCGATAATACAATTTAAATACTCGTATTTGTTCTCTATACGGCATTCTGCAACCTTTTATTATTCGCGGTATATCTAGATGATCCTAGATCGAGCACGGTACACCAAAATGCCTGTTCCCTCAAAACCATGTGAATTTTTAATATAATTACGAATTATGACGTCGTTATGTAGTCAGTTATTATTTATTATAAAACAGGAATAGAAACATGCATTAACAACTTATTAGACCCTGACTTTAATTCGCTGTAGAAAACAGACTATTCTAATACGATTTTTAAAATTAAATAACTCTGCTAATATATTCAATGCGATACTTGAGCCTGGTTAGCTGCATACAGACAGCCGATTCGTGGCGGAATCGTAGACGAAGCAAGCCTCATTTCTCAATCTATGGATTTGAGTCTCTCTCCCTTGGATGTTTTAGTTTGTCATCGTCGAGAAGCTCAGTTCACACAGATATGTAGTTGAACACGCTAATAACACATTAACTGCCCCCTCGGAGATGGCTGGGTATTCACTGCTTACTGACATCCAAAATGTATCCAAAACCACCTCGAAAAATTTTGATTTCAATATTCTGTCAAAATGTTTCGAATCCACGAATGAGATCACGAACCACTCAAAATCCTCAACTCTCCCCAAAATATTTTTTTCAGTTCTGCTGCAAGAGTACATAATGTTCTTTAACCTTACTATCGTCGGTAAGGAGCCATACAGTTGGGAACATCTCACATGGTCCATTTTCGATTGTCTATATCCACAAATTTAACATATTAGTATATCATTGAATATTATCCAAACTAGTCATAATATTTTCGTTTCTACCTTAAATTCATGTTTACGAACTTCGAGCACTGTTGAGTAGCTGTGGACTAGCAACTTCTGTTAATCAGTACACCGAAAAACCGATCCAGAGTTGGAAATTGCACTGTTTTTTGTATTCACTCGATGACTAGTTTCTGGCAGAGAACCATTTTCAGATCACTATGACATAGTAAAAAAATGGTGTTTACAGTTATCTGAATGTACAGTAACTGTTCGTTGCACATTTTTGACACGGTCATCTTCGGAAATACCATTTTTGACAATGTTACGATGATTTGAAAATGGGTCTCGGCCCGAAACTAGTCATCGAGTGAATAAAAAAAGTAATATTTGCAACTTTGGACTTGTTCTTCTGTGGATTGAACTGTTCTGTTCAGTTCATTTAAGTGAACGACAACATTGTAAAGATATGCAAATCTAGATACCCATTCATCTGCAAATAAATCCGCCTATATACTCATGCCTCTCAATAGTAAAAAATGCAAGCACTTCGCTCCAAGTTCAAACATTCGCGTTAATGCTTTACGTAGAGATAATAATATTACTTTTAATGTAGCAGAAAAGTTGTCTCCTGTGATCCCATTTTTTGAAAGAAAACATTAAAAAGTGGCATGTTTAAAGGCTACGTTTTGATAAGTTCACGGCTTTTACTTCTTCGCAGTGTTGTCAACTCTAAAAAAAAAAAAAAAAAAAAAAAAAAAAAAACGAGTCGCTAGATTCAATATCAAAAGTCGCTAGAAAGTCGGTAAAACTGATTTTACTAGGGGTATACTGAAAATTTCGTGCTCTGAATGGTGCAAAAGCCAGTGGAGTTGGGGGGGGGGGGTAATAAAATATTAATAAAAACTGTCTCATACGTAATTCCTATATTGTCTTAATTAAATGACACATCGCTTGCAACAGCATACATATAAAATACGCTAACGTTTAATTAAACATGTTATCATAATTGACGCGACACATAAATTGTTGTTTCAGTAACAGTAGTCAAATATACTAGAAATATACAACCATATTTGTAACAAAAGAAAGCAAGAACTCAAATTAGGTTACAAAATTTATACATATCGGTATGTGAGCTATTCATCGTCGTCACTCAGAAGATCGAATAACTCTTCTGTTTCATGCTCTGACAGAACTGTAGTTGATGTAGAGGGTTGAACGTCGCTCAAAAGATGATGTTGCAGTTGACTGGTTTTGTCGCAAAAGAGTAGTAACTTTTGTTCGTTCCAATAAGCTCCAATACGTCTGACGGTATGTCAAAAGATGCACAACCTTTATTTTGTTTCTTCAGCGGGTCTCTCAATATGATCAAAGCATTAATTGCCTTTAACTATTATCTGCTACGTTGTTTAGTTTTTATAATGTTCATAGAACTGAATATTCTTTCCACTTCTGCATTTGAATGCGGTAGGCATAGAACAGTCATTGCTAGCTGTGAAATCAAAGAAAAACGATTCTCCCCTACGGCATTTTTATACTGCAAAACCTCACTCCAAAATCGAACCGTGTTAGTAGTGTTATTCCACCTAATGAAGTTGATATTATGCCATTCTTGCAGCATAGCGTCTATGAAATTGCCACTAAAACCCAATTCTTTTGGCTACATCCGCTACAGCATTATTTTTATTCACTTTTAGTGTTTCTTCAACATTCAGCATTGTCACTTTTTACGGGATCGGAACGTTACTTGGTAGTATTTGTTGAATTTCCTTTATGAGTTTCAGACTAAACTGAATGCATCTCCTCTTCAAATAAACTTTATTTTCTTCAGACAAACTTGACTCAGACAATTTCTGTTCAAACATAAAGCCAAGGTTCGGATTTGCGTACATACATTCGCTTGGAACTGGTGTTGTCAACAAATCAACAGTTGGAAAAACTATGTTTTGTCCGAGTGACTGCATGAGAAATACAAGTGTATCTGGTAATTTAGTGGGGTCATTGTCTTCTCCTTCAAAAGCTTTTATTGCTATTTGTACATCTTTTAAGGCATGTTTAAGGTAAAACATGTAAAGATGATTTGAGTCGTCACAATACATCTTGTACAAAAGATCGGCAGTGTAACAATTTTCTGGAACCATGGCAAGTGAAAAATGTAGCTTTAGGTGTTCCCACTGCTCCAGAATTCTTCGTATTGCTGGTTCAATTGAAAGCCAACGTGTTGCACAGACCTTCAAAATTTTTAGTGGCTGTTTTCCACAATTTATTGTCTCATAAACCCTTTTATATTCCTCGTGTCTTTTGGGTGAAATGGAGAACCAATTGTAGGTTTTCCGTACAAGAAACTCTATGTTTCTAGGTATGGTATTCACTGAGGCGTCCGAAACTGCAAGCTGAAGAGAGTGACAAATGCAACGGCTCAATACCAAATGCTTCAAACCATATTCTCTCTTGAGTTGTTCGAAAAGCCCATTGTTTATTCCAACCATTGCAGAAGCATTATCTGTGCCAATTCCTACCATATTAGCGATTGGAAGTTTGAGATCTTTCAAAGAATTCACAAGAACAGCAGCCAGATTTCTTGCATCTGCTGTTTCTACTACAGCGAGTTTGAGAAATGCTGATCTAATGGTTTGGTTGTTTACACTATAGTACCGTATAACGATACCTAGCATTTTAGATATTGAAACATCTGTGGATTCATCTATTAGTACACTGTATTTTTGGTTACCTATATCTTCAACCAATGATTGTGTAAAAATATAGATCCAAGACTTCAGTTATAATGTTAGTGCACTTTGTACGATGTAATTGCATGCTTTTAGCGCCCTCATCACCGGAAAACACCTTCTTGCAGCCGGCCGCTGTGGCCGTGCGGTTCTAGGCGCTTCAGTCTGGAACCGCGTGACCGCTACGGTCGCAGGTTCGAATCCTGCCTCGGGCATGGATGTGTGTGATGTCCTTAGTTTAGTTAGGTTTAAGTAGTTCTAAGTTCTAAGGGACTGATGACCACAGATGTTAAGTCCCATAGTGCTCAGAGCCATTTGAACCATTTGAACCTTCTTCACAGTATTCCTAAATGATCTACAGCTAAAATAGAACAATGTTCAGCAAATAATAAAGAAAGGGCACCTTCCGCTCTACTTGCTATTCTGACTGTAGTTTTCGGAACAATTTTCACAGGTAAGGTGGTTTGTGTTTTTTTTTTAATTAATTTTTTGTTTATGCTTAATAGTTTTCGAATGCTTTCTAATATCACACTATTTAGCATAAAACTCTGTTGCACATACTTGACACCTTGCATGGTTTCAGCCACCCATTGAATTCAGGTTCTGCTTCCCACGCATCCCGGTATTTTTGAGCGTACTACTTGTTCTTCTGCGGTAAATCCATTATGTAAGCCACCACAACATAAGTTTCACCAATTTATAATCACTGAAAATACATTAAAACTCAGGCGAACTAGAGGTCATGAAACAATCTACTCACTCTGTAACTCGATATCAGTCCTATTGTTCATTGTTTAAAACGTAATAATGTCTGAGATACCCCCACCGAATTGTTCTTGCGTTACCACTGTGCATGTGGTAATAATTTGACTGCGAGTTAACATTTCGAAAAATTAGAGGTTGCTGGACAGAAATGTATTTTATTATACTTAATATTGCGTATGTTTTTTGTCAATTCGAAAAATAAAGGGAGTTCAAAAGTTGAAGAATTGTAGATCGATACGCTATCGACGATAACAGGCTAGTGGGTAATGAATAATGAATTTTCTATAGTCAAGGTTTTCTTACTCTGTAGGCAATTCCCATATTCAGGTTTACTAAATGCTGAACAATGCTACATGAACTGCTAAGAACTTAATTTAACTTAGTAAATCTAGAACAAAGTCAGTGTAGTACCTATTCTATAGTTAAAATCTTAGTTTTGTTAATGAAAATACTGGCCCAAAATAGTTTTGATTTGTACTTCAAAAGACGTCAGTACTCCAAAAGTCGCCAGATAAGTCGCAAAATAATTTTTGTAGCTAAAAAGTTTTTTTTTGTCGCTAAGACGAAGGCAAAAGTCGCCATTTCTAGCTACAAAGTCGCTAAATTGGCAACACTGCTTCTTCGTCCATCACAATTTTCAGAGGTGACAACAAAGACTTAGCAACAATGGCTTCGCGGTTAGTGAGACAATAGTCGGTTTGTAAGTTAGAATTTACTTTACCTGCTTTACCCACGACCCCCTTTACTCAGTCTGTCGAATACTAACGCAGTCCTCCCATGCCAAGTCATTAAGGAGCACATATTCTTTAGTCACTCGAAATACGAGTATTCCTTCACCGGTTACTCATTCAGAGACTCTTTGCAAAAAAAGAAATTACTTGAAATTACATCCCCATCTACATACCTCATGTAAAAGGAGGTTGTGCATGACTGTCAAACGGCCGGCCGAAGTGGCCGTGCGGTTAAAGGCGCTGCAGTCTGGAACCGCAAGACCGCTACGGTCGCAGGTTCGAATCCTGCCTCGGGCATGGATGTTTGTGATGTCGTTAGGTTAGATAAGTTTAACTAGTTCTAGGTTCTAGGGGACTAATGACCTCAGCAGTTGAGTCCCATAGTGCTCAGAGCCATTTTTGACTGTCAAACGCCGGCCGAAGTGGCCGTGCGGTTAAAGGCCCTGCAGTCTGGAACCGCAAGATCGCTACGGTCGCAGGTTCGAATCTTGCCTCGGGCATGGATGTTTGTGATGTCGTTAGGTTAGTTAGGTTTAACTAGTTCTAAGTTCTAGGGGACTAATGACCACAGCCGTTGAGTCCCATAGTGCTCAGAGCCTTTTGAACCATTTGACTGTCAAATTCGGTGGACTCGTCGATCTGAAGTGAGAACTTACGACTGCTCTTCATTTTCTCTTGCAAAATGTTTTCGATGTCACTGGACATGTCACGAACTCGGAGGCCGATTGGCTCAGTAGAGAGAGGAATTTTTGAAATTCCAGTAGTTGCTTCTGAACCCAGGACTATTTTTACCATTTCTCTACACACGAGCATTTACAACGTTTCTGTTACTGTGTGTGGCTTTTTGGCCTTTACAATATGTTTGGTTTCCTCTACTTTTTGCGAAAATAATTACCGCCCTAGTCATAAGCTTCACTTGCTTTTTATTTTGTTGCAACAACTGACGAGTGTAATTCAAATCCGTTAAGATAAATAATTATCACTATCTTGATTTTCAACTTCTTTCTGCTTCTTTTTTTTTTTTTTTTTGAACTCGATTGCTCCATTACTTGCACTCGTCGATCTGAAGTGAGAACTTACGACTGCTCTTCATTTTCTCTTGCAAAATGTTTTCGATGTCACTGGACATGTCACGAACTCGGAGGCCGATTGGCTCAGTAGAGAGAGGAATTTTTGAAATTCCAGTAGTTGCTTCTGAACCCAGGACTATTTTTACCATTTCTCTACACACGAGCATTTACAACGTTTCTGTTACTGTGTGTGGCTTTTTGGCCTTTACAATATGTTTGGTTTCCTCTACTTTTTGCGAAAATAATTACCGCCCTAGTCATAAGCTTCACTTGCTTTTTATTTTGTTGCAACAACTGACGAGTGTAATTCAAATCCGTTAAGATAAATAATTATCACTATCTTGATTTTCAACTTCTTTCTGCTTCTTTTTTTTTTTTTTTTTTTGAACTCGATTGCTCCATTACTTGCACTCGAGGACTGACCACTCCGTCGAAACGACTTACCCATTGTTTAATAACACTGTAATGTAGCAATAATAATACTCGCACTGCAGCAGAGCACAGCTGAGATAAAATAGAACTGAATTACAAGAACAGTGGAAAGTCCAGTATAAAATAAAACAACATTGCTGAACTGAAATACTGTAGTGTTGCCTGACAATATGTAGGTCCTTTAGCGGTGAACGAAAGAAAAAATAAAGCTTAAGAAGCAGCTACAAACCGGAAAAAATATTAAAGCAAGCCACTGAAAACGTTTTCTAACTCCAGGAATTTTAGGGAAAAGACACATACAGCCAATGGTACACAAAAGATGCGGTGTTACAAAGTAGTATCACCCTAGGGGCACAGCCGGTGCAGTGGTACAGGCGAGAATACAGTAAGCTTAAGATAAGCAAAATTAACAACAATACTGACTAAATAAATTACATTTCATTTCTAGGGAAATAAAACAATTAAAATCGAAGGAAATAAATTGCTTTTCTTTTCTTTAAAAACACAAAAATGAACGGCATGTCTAAAATCGAAAACCCGTAATCTCTTGCAATAATGTGTAAATGTTCGTGTCGTATACTTCACTTTGTGGCAGCACGCCAACGTGCCGTGATTGCGGAACACTGCTCTAGTACGTAGCCTCAAATATTGAGGTACAAAGAGTAATTTTCTCTTACAACGGTTTAATTGGCAATTCCAGTAAGTAATTATAGTTCCTAACGTCTGAAATCTTGTGGCAGTTACTCGTTAACGACACGGTACTTGTACCTCCGACGCTACTTCCAATTAAGTTCAAATGTCTCTCCTTTAAATAGCTAATATAAATTTATCATCACAAGGTGTTAATGTAATAGACGAAATTCTAATATCGTAGGTTAATTCACTACATATTTATCCTCTTTAACCTGGAATAGAATTCCGTCACTACGTCTTTTGTCTAGCGATTCTTCTATCACAAAAGCAAAGACCTGCCTATTCGCAAAGCCAGAGGTATAATATCTATACTTATTTAACATCATCAATTATGCAAGTATAATCTTTGCTTTGTATTCCCTTCAACTTTTTTTATAATTGTTTTCTTTTAACTGGATGAGTTCATTCATTCTATACAATATTTTTCTTTGCTTAGTATTTTTCTGAATTACAATTGCATAAGGAATATGCTGCTTGGCGGTAAATTCATATTCAATCTCTGAAACAGTCTTTCCTGAGGTTATTAGATTTTAAAATTGCAAACAAATTTTCTTTTCAACACTTGACGTACTAACTTTGAAAACTTTTTCTTCCTTTTAAATATATTTCTTTTCTTTCGACGCTCTTAGGGCGTTTCCTTTATTAGCAATCATATGGTGTTGGGATTAACTCAGTCTAGGCAGAATAACAAAAGTCAGTGTCTTATATTTTCTTTTTAGTGAAAGATAGGTTTCTTCATCCCAAGTTTGGGATGCAAAGACCTTGTAGACTTTATGTGCAAACAGTACTGTATAGCTAATCTCGGATTCTGGTATTTACTTGTCTGTTGTTGCAATATTCCGTATCTGAGTCACATTTACGACCTCAACACAATTTAATAGTCAGTACCATTCCCAGCCAGAAATCACCTTTCCTCAAGAGACATTTCTGTACATGCACACCAGTTTAAACTGGAACTTACGTCGATTCGAAATAATCCTCGTATCAAAGTAACACTGAATAAAAAGTAATTTGTTATCATTCAGTCATCACCGAATAATCCGTTAAGAATCCACCCAACTATTTCAGCCCATTAATTATTCTCGTGCTGATCAAGACGACGAATTCCTTTCAATCTCGAATCTTAGTTGAACATTATCCTAAGTAACCATAGGCACTCGTACCTGTCTCTTCCGAAATTAGTCCAACTAATATTTTGAACCACAATACTCAACGACAGCCACGCTATCGCACCGATTTACCCAGCCTCATAACGCCGAACCAATTGTGCTCAAATCGACAGACCTCCGCGCTCAGACGACTTTCTTATACTTAAACCCCATCCACACTGCCCTACGAAACATATAGAAATTTTTGTGAACCACTGAACTAAACAAATTAGCAGCGCTACCACCACACTTAACAACTAACATATTGTGCTCCATGGCTGTCGTATTTCTTCTGAATGGCCAGCTACGGCGCGATGTAATCTCTTTGCATGGCAGCAAACACCCGACATTCAACAGCTCGCAGAATCTTTCCATTTTCCATCTGTCTACGACCTGTTTCCACAACAATTTATAAAACATAACCACGAATTCGTAACAACAAGCAGGTTTTAATCAACGATTAACGTATAATTTATGGATAAATAAGTTAAGGCAATGTCTTTTATCGTGATGCCAATCACCATGTATTCTGTCACGTCACATCTTCCAGGAAGTTTCAAATCAGGGCAGAGTTATCTCCGTGTACCAGCTTAATTAACAGCTGTATCGCATAGAGCTTCAAGTCGTCTAATAGCGCTGGACATACGATGTCCAACGGCAGTTCACTGACTGTTGCATCGGTGACTGATTTGGTCACCAAACGCAGACAGCTACAAAACAGTAATACATTAACTCTATTTACAACTACGCACACTTAATAATTGAGTTTTACATAATTTTGAATGACATAGTCTCCTCTATGGGACCGACCTATACGTAACTGCAGCAATGTTCTGATAGAACCAAACATCGTGTTTGTAAGGATTGTAGGGAAGGCGAATAGTCGACTCCGGTTTATTGGGAGAATTCTAGGAAATTATAGTTCATGTGTGAAGGAGACCGCATGTAGGAAACTTGTACGGCCCATTCGTGAGAACTGCTCGAGTGATTGGGATTAGCATCAGGTCGGATTAAAGCAAGACGTCCACGCAATTCAGAGTCTGGCTGCTAGATTTGTTTCCGGTAATTTCGAACAACAGGTAAATATTTCGGAGATGCTGCGGGAACTAAAATGGGAGTCTCTGGAGAGAAGGCGACGTTATTTTCAAGGTATACTAATGGGAAAATTTAGAGGACAGCATTTGAAGCTGACTGCAGAACGATTCTAGTGTCGGTAACGTACATTTCGCGTAAAGACCACGAAGATAAGTCAAGAGAAATTATGGCTCCTAGGGAGGCATATGGATAGTCGTTTCTCCCTCGCACTGTTTGCGACTGGAACATGAAAGAAAATTCTAATAGTGGTACAGGGTGCCCTCTGCCACGCACCGTATGGTGGCTTACGAAGTATGTACGTGGATGTAGATGTAGATGCATATTTACTTTCTCAGAATGTTTGCAGTCCTTTATAGCGCCTACCTACGTACATAAATTGTCCTTACTGCGGCCTCCCATACCAACACCGATAAGACAACTTTAATCTCATAAGGAATGATAATGGGAAACACGGATTCAAAAATGGTTCAAATGGCTCTGAGCACTATGGGACTTAACATCTATGGTCATCAGTCCCCTAGAACTTAGAACTACTTAAACCTAACTAACCTAAGGACAGCACACAACACCCAGCCATCAAGAGGCAGAGAAAATCCCTGACCCCGCCGGGAATCGAACCCGGGAACCCGGGCGTGGGAAGCGAGAACGCTACCGCACGACCACGAGATGCGGGCAAACACGGATTCAGAATTTTCAGAAAAATACGTCTACTGTTATTATTATTATTATTATCATCATTATTATTGACTACATTTCTAACCACCAAATCAGCACAAAAATGCCTTCTTTTATTTTTCTATTAATGGTCTTCTTAAGCTACCACTCTCTCTGACTGAATATGAAAAAAAATTAGGCACTATTCACACTATTCAACACATTGCCAGGGTAAACAACTACACTCCCCCCCCCCGCGTTCCCGCCCTTACATAGATAAAATTTACAAAAAAAAAAAAAACTGCAAGAAAGTACCCTCTACATCTACATGGGTACTCTGCAAATCACATTTAAGTACCTGGCAGAGGGTTCATCGAACCAAGTGTAAGTGAAATTGTAAGTAGCAACAAAATGGAAGATACAGATAGCAAATACATGCCGGCCGATGTGGCGGAACGGTTCTAGGCGCTTCAGTCTGGAACCGCGCGACCACTACGGTCGCAGGTTCGAATCCTGCCTCGGGCATGGATGTATGTGATGTCCTTAGGTTAGTTAGGTTTAAGTAGTTCTAAGTTCTAGGGGGACTGGTGACCTCAGATGTTAAGTCCTATAGTGCTCTGAGCCATTTGAACCATTTTTGAGCAAATACATTATCTTGCCGTACTATGCACCTTTAGTACAAAAATGGCATCGGTTTTCAGAAAACAAAACATAAAGGTTCTCTTCTCAACTACAAACAGCCTTGGGCGTATTTTGGCTAATGGGGTTGATAAAATAAACCACGAATCAGGTGTATACAGAGTGGAATGTCCAGATTGCGAGGTCTGTTGCGTGGGGCAGACAGGTGGAAGACTTGAGATCAAGTTTGGTGAACATGTAGTTTTGGATAGGCGGAACACAGTTGAGAGATCCAACTTCGCTGGCCACCTTGGTGAGAGTTGATGCAGCCATCCCTCTCTGAGGTCGGGCGTCAAGTTGTTGCACAAGGCTGAGAAAGGCAGATTCGTGGAGTTCCTGGAGAAGATGGAGATATCCTGCCATCTGAGGTCATGTGGAGTTCACCTGCTCGTTGGTAAGTAGCAGTCGATTTTGGGAGCTCTTCGACGATTTCCTGCGTCGGAGCAAAAGCCAAGAGGGATCTAATATGGGAATTTATACCTGCCTTTAAAAAGACAATACTTGGCGTAGTGGTATGTGAGAACATAGCTTATTATTATTAGTGGGTCGTTTTGTCTTTGATTTTGTTGGTGCTATCCAATACTGTATCTATTTTACCACCAAACAGGTAAATCACTTCTCAATTTTAGCGTTAAAGGCTAGGTAAAAGTGGCAATTTGTTTTATCGTCTTTCTGGAAACAGCACAACGCAGTTGGAGCTACGTCATAAGTTTATGTATGAAATTTTACATCAGTAGAGGGCATATATATGTTTTATTAAACGTACCTGGTTAAATCAGCCTTGTCATGTTGATCTTCTTGTCTTTACTGTGATGTTAATAGATCTTCATAGAAATCGATTGCAAGGACTTTTATATGTCTTTATATTAAATATTTTGTGGATCACTTAACCAGTATGATACGAGGAACTACGCTAGGGTTTAGCTTTTGACGAATTTCAATGTAATATGTAACTGTATTCGATCAAGACGATCGTCAACAAAACTTTTTAATTTTTATTTCTAAAGTGGTGTGATAATTTGTGCAAGATATTTGTATGAACCTATTAATGATCCTTTGCATAGGTTGTGCTGAATCGCTTCATACCATAAAATATGAACAAGCACATTGTAAGATGGTATTTCAAAGCGATATGGAAATATGCTTGTTGATTTTATATATTAAAAAAAGGGTTGTTCAACTGCTATATTTAAATGAATCCGTCAGTTGATTCGTAACATAGAGGGCGTTACTTGCACCACATGACGTAAACCAAGGCTGTTGTGGTTGGTGTAAACAACTGTTTAAGTTTTCTTCTGCCTAAACACCAATAAGATCATATGGTGACATGTACTGCAGAGAGTTTGTTGGATCGTAACTCAAATGGCATGTTGAGCAGAATGGATAGCTGCTGTTGGATAACATGAGTTTCATTTGTTGTTGTACATGCAGTAAATTAATTCTAATTTGTCATTTTCCTTTTATTTCAATACTGAAGAGGGCTATTTACAGCCGAAATCTAGATATGCAAGAGTAATAAAAACTAATGGAATTGCGACTGATTGCTGTGTGCCCCTCCTTTCTCAACACTGATAAGTATATAGATGCCCGCTCGCCCGGGTAGCCGTGCGTTCTAACGTACTGCTTTCCGGGCGGGAAGGCGAGTCGGTCCCCAGCACGAATCCGCCCGGCGGATTAGTGTCGAGGCCCGGCGTGCCGGCCAGTCTGTGGATGGTTTTTAAGGCGGTTTTGCATCTGCCTCCGAGAATGCCCTTATCCCGCCTCAGTAACATTATGTCAGCGATTCCTGCGCAAACGCTTTCTCCACGCAAACATTGGGGTTATACTGGTGTGGTGTGAGACGTTCCCGGGAGGGGGGGGGGGGGGGAGGGAGGGAGGGGGGTAATCTACTGGGGGCCGAACCGCACAATAACCCTGTGTTCGGTGTGGGGCGGCCGTGGGGTGAGTGCACTGCTGTAGCCTGTCGTGGGGTTGTGAACCACTGACCACTGGGGCTACGGCGGGGACGAAGCCTCTCCGTCGGTTCTAGGTCCCTAGTTCCACACAATACAAACGAATATGGATGCTCTGGATCTCGGGAGAGAGCTCTGAACTGTATTTGCTTAAAATGATGCGCCGGCCAATCAGAGTCTCGAACAGGGAAGTATTGTGGATTTTCGTTCTCTTGTGACGTGTGCGCTTGGCGCCTGTCACCAGAGGCAGCGAACGGTGGAAGGATGGTGGCGCACTGATGGGTGGTTTAGAAAGTAGCGTCTTTCGCATACAACGGGAGGGTCTGACACGTGGGTCACCGATTAGGATCAAGTTTTGCAAGGACCTTCTATACTGAAAATAAAGAGACACGTGTTTCGGCTTTTGGTAGCCTCTCACTAGTGTCTGAAATATCGAAGTCACAGTTCACGACGGAGAATAGTATTTTCAGTGCTGTAAATCGAAGAATCGTCTAAAAGCCAACGTTTTAACGTAATATAATGTGGGGTCCACAGTTAATAATGTTTGAGTTATTATCGTTTTCCTGTTTTCATGCCGTAGCTTGGGTACCTGTTGTTCAGTATGACCAGCACAGCGACGTCGGCTGCCCCACGATCGAGGTATTAGACTACAAAACCGATGGTACGTGTTCGATTTTTGGACGTGACGTTTTTTCATTCGCTATTGTTTTATGTTTAGCTGATAATATTTTGATAATCTGAATCCTTTTCTCTGCCTTTTTTTAAAAAAAGTAAAACATCGGGCGGTGTGATTAATAATCAAATAAGTACATATTGTATTGTACTGACACTTATTTTCATAGTTCACAAATACGTCTAGTAGATACCATTGAGTAATTGTAACAGATTGTCTATTCGCGAGCGTTCTCGAAATCAGTGTGGTGAAACTTATGATAGAAACAGTCGAAGCATTAATATATCTCGCTGCATTGACATGTTTTCTTGTACAGTAATCGTGGAAAACATATCTGATTCACCTTGGTATAAACAGATCTCTCATCTATCAAATGGTTCAAATGGCTCTGAGCACTATGGGACTTAACATCTGTGGTCATCAGTCCCCTAGAACTTAGAACTACTTAAACCTAACTAACCGAAGGACATCACACACATCAATGCCCGAGGCAGGATTCGAACCTGCGACCGTAGCAGTCGCGCGGCTCCGGACTGAGCGCCTAGAACCGCTAGACCACCGAGGCGGGCTCTCATCTATCAATCTGGATGCGTAACCAACTATAAAAGCATATCATGAAAGACAGGCGTGGACAACTGTTGATTGATGAACGCATGTATTATAATAGCATCCGTCCTACCTCGTAATTCGCTGCGCTGCTGTGACGTCACAAGATTTCGAAGTCTTGCGATGAAGTTCTTTACCTGTCGGAAAAAGTAAAAGTAACACCGTTGCCAAATTTAGAAATATTTCAATGGTATCACTTTCACGCTGCAGGTCGGCTGAGCATCATCCTCTTCGAAAGTCTATTCAGCGCATTATGAATTACGACTGTAACTGTCAAAAATTGTAGTATGTACTGATTTGATTATTGATGACACCTCGCGATGTTTTACTTAAAAAAAAAACAAAGAAAAGTATTCCGATTATGAGAATATTATCAGATATACTGAAAATATATCGAACGAAGACAGAGCTATTACCAAGAATCGAATACGGACAATCGGTTTAGTAGTCTAATGCCTTGACCATTCTGCAGCGGACTTTGCTCTGTTGTACTCTGAATAACGGGTACAAAGACACAGCATGGAAACATGAAAATAATGACCTGAACATTATTAACTTTGGTCCCCACATTATACTGATAAAAAATGTTTGTTTTTAGACGATGTTTCGATGTATAGCACCAAAAATACCCTTTTCCGTCATTAACACTGAGATCTATTTTGTTCAAAACTAGGGAGCGTCTAGCAAAAAGCCGAAACACGTGTCCCTCCATTTTCAATACGGAACGTCCTTGCAAAACTTTATCAAATTTGGTGACCGCCACGTTGTTAGCTGCGAGCGGCTGGCGATGCTGCGGGTGCGGTTGACGAAGATGCCGTCCAACCGGCACTCAGGTCTAAATAACTTTTACGCTTGCTCTTACTGTTTTTCACACGACTATCATATTTATTAATATTTATCCTGATATAACTTTCAAGGTGTTAACTGTGCTGAGGAGGCCTTTTTTTCAGCATTTCTACTGTAAGAAGCCTGTTTGTATGTTTGTGTGTTGGCAGCGCTATAGACTGCATTAATATCACGACAGCGCACTGCGCCCTCGCTAAGAGACTCTGTGGCTGGTCGGACTCGCAGTTAGAAGTTAATAGTTTAGCAGTGATGGAGGTTGGAAGTGTTAGCGCGAGAGGACGGTTTGGACGTGTGTCCGTCATGGAGATTTAGTATTGGTTGGACATGGAATATAAAATGATGATTGATGTATTTGCTAATGTCTGGGGTAATGGAATTATTGGCGATTATATAATTTTTGGAACTGGATGTCACATGATGAAGGTAAAATCTGCTAAATACATTTTTTCTCCGCAACAAAATCTTTCCTTAGCTAACCTCATGCCTATTAGTAGTTAGAGCCTACAGTAGTTAGAATCGTTTTATTTAGCTGGCTGTAGTCGCTGGTTGCTGTATTTGCTATACTTCGTGTCATGAAGATTTTCTGTGAGGTGAGTGAGTCATAAAAAGTGTAGGTTATTGTTAAGATTTCTTCTAATTCAGGGCCATTCTTTTGTGTTAATTATTTGCAGTCAGGCTGCGTTGCGTTTGTATATTGTGGGTCATAAATGAATAGAATAAGTTTGAGTTGTATTTGTCAGGGAAAATTCTGTAGGTCAGTGTTGAAAGGGTAAAAACAAGTAAAGGGACAGTAGGTTCAGTTGCACTCAGCAATTTCATCTTGTGGTAAAAACTAAGAAGTTTCACTCAGTGGCATGCAGCAATTTCAGTAAAAACGTAGAAGTTTCACGACAACTACATCGATGCTCCACAGTCCATCTCACGGTGTATGGCAAAGGGTACGCTGTACCTTTCCGGTTCCGCTCGCAAACAGAACGAGGGAAAATACGACTGCCTATATACCTCGGTATGAGCCCTCATTTCTCTGTTCCTATCTTCGAGGTCATTGCACGCAATGTATTTTGGAGGCAATAGACCCATTCCGCTTCAAATGCCAGTTTTCTCAATAGTGTTCCTCGAAAAGTAGGTCGCCTTCCCTCCAGGGTTTCCCATTTGAGTTCACGAAGAATCTCCGCAACACTTGCATGTACTTCAGACCTCCCGGTAACAAATCTGGCAGCTCGACTCTGGGTTGTTTTGATGTCTTTCTTTAATCCTACCTTGCCTACCTTGTACCGATTCCAAACACTCGAGACGTACTTAAGAATAGGTCGCACCAGTGGTCTATATGCTGTCTCCTTTACAGATGAACCACACTTTTCTATAATTCTCCAATAAACCCAAGTCGACCATTCGCATTTCCTCCCACAATCGCCATATGCTCGTTCCATTTCATACTGCTTTTCAACGTTAGGACCAGACGTTTAAACGATGTGACTGTGTCAAGCATGACACCACTAATACTGTATCCGAACATTATAGGTTTGTCTTTCTTATTCATCCGCATTAACTTACATTTTTCTGCATTTAGAACTAACTGCCATTTATCACACTAACTAGAAATTTTGTCTAAGTGATCTTGTATCCTCCAACAGTCACTTATCTTCGACACCTTACCGTACACCACAGCATCAAACAACCGCAGATTACTGTCCACCCTGTCCGCCAAATCACTTATGTATATAGACAACAAAGCGGTCCTATCACACTTCCCTGGGGCATTTCTGACTATACCCTCGTCTCTGATGAGCACTCACCGTCGAGGACAATATATAGGGCTCTATTAGTTAAGCTACTCATGAATCTGTGAACCTATTCTGTATGCTCCATCTTCTTTAACAGTCTGGAATGGGACACCTTGTCAAATGCTTTTCGGAAATCTAGAAATATGGAATCTTTCTGTTACCCTTCACCCAAAGGTCGTAGTATATCAGGTAATAAAAGGGCAAGCTGAGTCTCCCACGAGCGATGCTTTCTAAAACTACGCTCGTGGACATAAGCTTCTCGATCTCATGAAAATGTGTTATATTCGAACTGAGAATGTGTTCAAGGATTTCGAAGCAAACCGATATTAGGTATATTGATCTGTATAGCGTGAAATTACCTGTCCATTGGTGTATGAGTAGTTCTTGTGGCTCCCTTGGTTCTATAAGTTTATTTTCAATCTAACATTATACCTGTGACACCATTTCGTTACCTTTGACTGCTCAGGCAAGTCGACCATTACCAAATGCACTAAGACAGGTATATTTTCCGATGTTGATCTGTAAGACCCATTCCTTTCTCGTGGTGGCTCTTCCCGGATACCAGAACAGCACGGGTGAAAGCTGGTGTCGTGTTGCTGGTACTTCCAGACACGTCCACCAGTCGTGTCCAGCACATGTGTATCTTTGTCAATTTTTTGTATTCTATCTATTGCAGCCACTAGTTTACAAGTTGGGTTCTGCACGTACACTCTTTGACATAAAACTCGACCGGCGGCCGGCCGCTTCAGAGGCTAAGTCCGCGCCGATCGCGACATGGGACAATAAAACTGGCCAACTCGCTAATTCTCTAAGTCCAGTTATCTGCACAATCTGGCAACACTGCAGACTGCGGCACTTCCTGGAGGAAAACTTGTCCCATGATAGAGAAACACTAGGCTGATTACGCCTGTGGTCTAGCGGTAGCGTGCGTTGTTTCTGTTCGTAATGTCAGTGGATCGAGAGCAGCTGGCATAAAATATTTTTATAGCCTCTTCTGTCTGAATGCTGAAGACGTGAATGTAATGGTAGCGCAGATTCAATCTATTTCACTTTCTGACACACCGATATCAAAACTTTATCCAGTAACGATTTTGCGGCAGATTTCCTGCAGACTGTCCTCCTCTGGACGCCGTATGCGGCAAAGCTCCGGGATCCATTTGCTGGCTACCGGCAGCGGCCGTGGCGACAGCAGCGGCGCTGCACTCCCCCGTTCTTTATCGAAAGCGCCTGCTCCTGCTCATCGCTTTTGACGATTTAAAACGCTTTATTTTTAAATGTTGCTCCACAGAAAATTTCTACGATTTCCATTCACGCTCAAAAGCAACGGAGACAGACGCCCTGATTAGTAGGCGGGTATTATATTACATTAATCGGCAAGAGATGAGTATGACCCGAAATTAATTTTGTAGACAGGGACGAAATTAAACCACCTCGCTACATTCGATGAATTTATAAATGCTTCATACCTCGTTTCTTTTCCTTTCAATCTCAATTATTTGTGCAACTTTTGGTCAATGTTCGGATGTTTTCGTCAAGCCGGGGTGAGCGTCTGTGGTGTAAAGTGTATTACAGTTCTTGTTTCATTCCTTATGGTAACTCTATGCGATAAACTGTGTGAATATCTTGCAATGCATGCTCTGTAGCAGTTCAGGAACACTGCACATTTGGAGTTCCATGTATGGGTTCATGAAGTTTAAAGGCATTCTTCAGATTTCGTATAAAGAATTTTTACTAGCCGTTTGCAACTCCATTAATTAAAATGGAAAATAAAAGGTTGTAGTCAGCGGCTTCCACCGAGATTGGAACTGCTATGTCATACAGTACAACCACCGCAACGCACAAGGGAACCTCTTTTTTTTTAATTTTGCTTTTTTTTTCTCTTACGTTGTTTGACGATTACCCCTTTTTTCTCTCTTATTTTAAAGCCCCTTAGGAAAATGGCAATAAAAAAAGAAACTAAGTGCCACCGCCACTTTTCATCCTATAACAAAAAAAAAAAAAATCTGGTCCACTTCAGGCGTTGGCTCCTGACTAAACCTACCCCAAGAGCTGCCTATATACCAGGGGAAATATGGGAATTCAAGGCTAGGGCTATCATTACAAACAAAACAAAATCTTCCTTTTTCTGAAATTTATTTTGATTTTGATTTTTGTTTTGTTGATTTTTGTTGTGTAATTGATCAGACGCCTTCTGCGCCCCGCTGGTAATATGTTGAGTCACGTCTTCTCGAAATTGGTGTGTTCCGTTCAGTAGTTCAGAAATGTTCATTGGTTCAATCTGGAAACCTTCTTCACTCTTGGCTTAACGCATTCCAGCTGCGAGGCGGGTCGTGGAAAGCACTCCCAAGGAAGTTCGAGGAAAATTGTCTGTATTTTGGGTGGCGGACAACGACATAATGACGGTCGTTGAGGTATGTCCAAAAATCGAGTACAGAGTCTACAGTTTGTCCAACTAAGTAGTGAATGGCATGTCCGCGAATCCAATTCACAGCACTGGTCTTTGTCCGAGGAAAATAGTCACGTTCCGGAACTAATAAGGAAAGGGGAGTATTCCAATTCAGAATGTCCCGCGTTAGAAAAGCCACAATATGACGAATAACCTCTGAGCTAACGACACACTGGCGACCACAGACGGACTATAGTCACTGCGATGTTGCCTGAACCTCAAAACGCAACCTTAAAACACACAAACAGGTGTTACTTATGTGAAGAACGCCGTTCTTGGAGTCCAGAAATCAATTATACTTTCTAAGTGTCACATCTTACAGTGGATTCTATCGTACGAGTCTTCGATGTGGAAAACGAATGTCAAGTGAATTTAGCGAGGTAACGCCGGCCTACACCCGGACAAATTGACAAATACTTGCTACGACGCTGCCATTTCTCGGTTCTCTTACGAGGCAGCTCTTCAGCGAAATGCTTGCCGTGATTCTCTGATACGGTCCTTGAGAGTGGAGACGCGCGCGCACGTTTGGTTTTTATGCGGCGTTCTCCCCTGATGGTTTATGACGTGGGCTATGTCTACATTTGAGACATTCAATTATCATTAATCCAGAATGATACAAGTTTCAGCTTCCGGCGTGGAAGAAGGCTGTTGACGCCGACATTATATCATTTCAACGTAGGGAAAGCAAAACGGGTCATTCAATGTTTCTCATTCAACATAAAGCATGTGAGATAATTTTCCGTAACGTTCAAGTAAGTAAAAATACATCTTAAGCTTATTCGAATTGAATATAATGTAAGATACCAAACGCCTTGCCCCTCGATGTCGAATTTGTCCACGTGCAATCTTTTGCAGCATACAAAAAGAATGTCATGATTACCACGAGAATGAAGAAATATGTTGGTACGGATGGAAGCAAGGAGAGACGCAGTCAACAAATATTTGATTCCTCCTGGCATTCATTTCATTTGAGACGTAAGAAGAGTTAAAGCGGGATATTACTTTCGTTAACACGAAAGATATGCGGCACATATTGATAACGAGGAAGTCTGCGTCTTCATACGTTTCCTCCTTGAAATCTGTATGCTCTCTTATATACCAAGTAGCCTGATCATTGTTTCAGTAATGTTACCCTCTTGTTTGACCCCGTAACGATGAACAGATTCCAAATGCATGTCTCTGCATGAAAGTAGCTGTTCGAACCCTTCCTGGGTTGCTTTTTGTGTTTTATTGCTTGGAATTCCTGAAGCAGACCACTGTGGCTTCTCCCCTTGTGGGTTAGGTCTCAAAACTAAACCACTTTTTATCCAATGGCATAATTTATTCAGACAGCATCAGCACAAGACTGTCAAACAAAGCCTTCCATTTACAGTTGCAACACTCTAACCAGCACTGACCGAAGTGTGATCCACGGTCATGGTCCGAAAGTAGCAGCTGTCTGCTACTGTGGCAAAGTCCGTACTATACTTTCGATTCCGCAGCACCATTTTATCTGGTAACACTGTGTAGTTGCAGAGTTGTGCCAGCATGTCTGTCCTCACACTGTCAACTTTATGTATCTCACTTCTCCTGTAGCGTTGATCACGAGGAGCAGAAGTAAATGAGTGTATTCTGCATGACGTAACATTCAGTATTCCCTTCTTTCATAGCCACTCTTCATGTACATCGATACCAAATAGGAATGTGAAAACTCTTGCGAGTGAGAGAATGACAATAACAATCGTAACAAGAACAATCAAATAATGAATAATGTTTATTCCAACGCAGAATGAGAATGGCTTTAAATATAAAAATCTATATCTATATCCATATCTATTGATCTTTGAGTTGGCACAATGCAAATATATTCTTAGCATTTAGTTACTGAATTTAGTTCGGGATGTTTGCAGAGAAAAGGAAAAGTCGGTACTTCTCACTAGTGTAATATAATGTGAACCACCAACTACCCTTTCCTTAGAACACGACCCAAGCAGGTCCCCAAGTAGGTACCAAGGCACTGCTGCATTCTGTTCCCTGACATTGCTCTGATGACGGTTAATGCAGATAGTTCGGATTATGAAATACAAAACGTATTGCAGGTTAGTTCCTAGGATAGTAACATTAAATTTGCGTTGTAGACGGCACATGAACGTGACGACTATCCATATTACTCATCAATATAAAAAGACAATATTATGGGAATTTAGCAGGATTACTCAACATGAATTCTGAAATTGGTTGACTGACCGCACAGGTGCTAAACTTCGTCAAGAGTATACGATGGCCTAATCGCATTAGGAATATGAAGATCGTCTTCGACAGCTCGCAACTTTCACATTGCTATCTCCACCCTACTCCAGATAGCCCTCGGTGGAGTTGCACTAAGTTGCCGATGCAATGTAAGGCCTTCAAACCGACAACAGACCACATATTGAAAAATACAAGCGAGTTCTCTTGCAGCGTAAGCTTATTGTAACTAATCTAAAAATGATTGGACAGGAACATTGTCCTATTCAAAAAAAGCTGTCCAGCAGGTCCTCTAATCGCTCCTTGGTACACTCGTTTGACTATTCAAAATGGTTCCAACAAGTCACCACTAGAAAACACTGCTCTGTACCGCAATAACTCAAGATGTAAAGTAATACCACGGTACTACAAATATCAGATAACACCTTATCACAGATAAGACTGTTCTTAAGGCTTGTAAGCTGACATTTATTACAATAAATGACATACTTGAAATGTTACCACTCTCATTATTACGTCAGATTGGTAATGCACGTAGTAAGTTCGTCGTATTCATGATTTCCTCGTCAAAGTAACATACCGTACTTATTATTTAACACAAAATGACATTAAAAATTTAAGTTATTCACGAGCAGCTAGTTGAGAATGTGTATGAACTTCAAATGACACGACGAGCCGTCTCGTTCCGCATATGGATTCAAACCCAGCTCATGCAGACTAAGCAAAGATTTCGTTACTGACGGAAACTAACAGTCATTCCTGATTAAGCATACAGAGAGTGATATACCTCGATTTTAGACAGTATCAGTTAGCAAATATCAACTTTCAATTGCATAACGCAAACATGTTTAACAGACGCGAATTCCTACCCATCATCTATTGTCCCTGTTAACGAACTACGAGAGATGTTAAATATTGCTTCTTCACAAGTAACTTACTTGAAATGCCGTGAGGTAAAGCTTTGTGTTGGACACGGATTCGAACCCAGAACCTAATCGGATTGCTATCGAAGCACAGTCAAATGTGACATATCGGATTTTCGCGGCAGTAGCTAGATGTTTTAACTGAAATGACGAGACGAAACATTAATTTTTTCCTTCCCAGGACTCCTACCCGGCACCTATCGCTGTTATATTCTAGAGAAAACGAACGTTAAATATGGGTTTGTTGCGCCAGCAGTGATATGTGAGCATGTTTGAACTAGAAATAATATGACGAAGAGATCAGCGCTCACTGGGAATAGAGCCCCACATATATCGTTGTTGACTACACACAAAGAGACGTCAGCTACCGAATTTTTCTCCACCAGCTGCTCAGAATAACATCTTGAACTTACAGTCACCTCGCAAATAGTTCTGTGTCTCACTGGGAGTTAAAAACGTCAGATATCGTTAGTGTTGACAACGAATGAAAATACATTAAAAATCAAAATTCTTTTCCACGCCGGCCCCGGTGGTCTAGCGGTTCTAGGCGCGCAATCCGGAACCGCGCGACTGCTACGGTCGCTGGTTCGAATCCTGCCTCGGGCATGGATGTGTGTGATGTCCTTAGGTTAGTTAGGTTTAAGTAGTTCTAAGTTCTAGGGTACTGATGACCACAGATGTTAAGTCCCATAGTGCTCAGAGCCATTTGAACCATCTTATCCACCAGCAGGTTGGTGTTCTCATGCTAGAGCTTGATAATACATAATTAAATCTTTAGTGCCGGGCCAGGTTTCGATCCCATTCACGCGTAATATGTGGAGATGTTGAGGAATCTGCAGTTTTGAACAAACAACAAATTGTAGCCGAGCTGTATTGTCACGAAGAGATCAAATTCCGCGTTAAGGGCGGTCTGAGTTGCATTCCCAGTTCAGAACCAATCTTATCGACATACAGAAGCTCAGATAAAAGATGGAATAAGTGTCCTGTGACCATACATAGCGTTTGTTTCGTCAGTTGAAATAAATAACTAGTATAAGAAGGTTACTGGTGATAGAGTTTCTACATGTCGCCACTCCAGACTTTATTGTGGTTCAACCTACCGTCTACTTGGTAGAGAAGGAAAATCATCTTTAATATGAATTTTCAGACCACACTGCCATTACATCTTCTTCACTTGGTGTAGCCAGGAGAGAATGGACTCTGTTTCTCCCTATCTAAAATCATTGACAGAAGTGGGAATCCAACCCAGACCATAGGTATAACAACCTACCATCCGTCCAACAGACCACGAAATCCTCTTCTCTCATTTTTCTATTGTAACGCCGTTGCGCCACACTGGATGAGAATTCTGACACACAGGCGTCCTGTAGTAATTTGCACCATGTTCAGTAAATTCATTTACTTGGTTGACCGAATCACCATGAACTAGCTGCCTCGGCTACCCAGTGCATACATTCCACTCTATATTTTGTAATCACCAAAATAAAATCACGTAACTGCCACCTACACAGAACTGCCAACAGTGTAGGATGCAGAAGTTTAAATAGGAAGTGTTCCTTTCCACTTGAGCTATTCTATTGCGCTATCTGTTTGTAGAAAACGTCGTTCAGTAAAAAAAAAAAGAAAAGCTGTAACTGTTTGTCTCTCAGAAGTCAAGACCTGGCCATATGCATAATCTCACAGTGCTGTGGAATCAAAAAGTTCTGGAGGAATAGTTGTCGAGCTCTGGAGCTGTTGTAGCTACGTGTCAGCTATTAGCGTAGATAAGATGTCGCGAGTTCGAATACATTCAGTGCTACATTTTTTAAAACGCAATTCTGCTGTCTGCTGAAGTTATCAATCTAATGGAACTTTGAACATACTTCCCTTCACTTCGCAACCCAAAGTCGTCGTATGTGGAAAAAGGGCTAACTACTGTGACATTTTGTTCTGTTCAGGTTTAATATACAGAAGGCAGCAGATGCATCTCGAAGGTGTGTAGGGAGAGCGCATCGTGCCATAATATGTCAGAAAAGTATTTTCTACATTAACTGTTGTGTGGTAGTGAGATTTTATTCTTCTTCAAACTTTGTTTGACAGCTTTAACTCAGAACAAGTTTTCTACATGCATGTAATCAATAAACTGCACGTGCATTGTCATACTGTCATAGATAACATCAGAGAATTCGCATATATCGTTGATGATTAATTTCTATCTCATGTTTACTATTGTTTTAACAACACTAAGGGAAACCTTACAAAAATTGTGCACTGTATTATAAGAAATGAAGTAAAACTAACCACGATAACCTTACGACGAAAGTATGTTTTAATAAAAACCGAGTATCTGTACACAAATGTGCCTCTATCGACACGAATTAGTAAAATACTACTCACTTAGATTTTGATTGGGTCTGTGTTTCATTGGTATGCTGTGTCGTACTCAAGAGGTATGCAAATGTGGCATTTCATAAATATAGTTACGTATTCCTAGAAACCCAAAATTCGCTTGTCAGCAGCGGAAAGAGGCGTTACCTGTTGTGCAGCATTGTAAGTTTTTCAACATTGCACTATGAGCCGAAAGTATTTTCTTGCGATTTCCTTATTGATGTTTGATCCGACTCCTTGTAGCTCTTTCGCAGAAGGGATAAAAACGTTGCAGTCAGTGAGACTGGAACTGCAAACCATAACATACGCTTTTCCACAGGTCAGCGCGTTACCACAGAGCTGGCGAAGAGGTATGGGTCTGAGCTTCCTCTTACGGAGGCAATAGGGACTAGAACTCGTAAACCGCTATTTAAAGGTCGAGATTAGTTGCGATTTCCACCTGCAACGACTTTCCTGGGCTGAAAACCGTAAATTTACAATCTTTTGTTACCCTTCAAGCGATAATAACTCAGATTATTCAATGGAAATGACAGGTAAAATCAAGTGAACTTTGAGGCTTAATTCCGTGCACACCAGGAAGTAACTCGTCGATCACAGAGTTGCCAAACATACGTTGCCTTGTTGCCAAATCTCAGTTACAGTACCAGCAGGAAGAAGACGAACCGATGTGATCCTACAGCGGGCTGGGAAGTGACCATAGCTGGTGTCTCCAAGTCGCGGCTGCTACGTCCTGGAATACGTAATGCGTCTGACTCTCTTACTCTAACTAGGTTTAGGGACTGGAGCGTAGTTACTAATAATACTCAGAACTGACTGCAAACTAAGCATCATAAATCAGTAACTCTCATTGTTGTTTTTATATTTCTTTAGTAAGTGTACTCAAAACTAAGAAACTCATTCACAGGCGTTTTCGTGCCTCACCGATAGTCGAGCACAACAAACAAATAAAAATAAAAGAGAATGTTTATATGTGTGTGTGTGTGTGTGTGTGTGTGTGTGTGTGTGTGTGTGTGTGTGTGTGTGTGTGAGAGAGAGAGAGAGAGAGAGAGAGAGAGAGAGATAAAAAAGAATGACAGTGTAAAAAATTGTTGTAACGAAATTGAATCATGGTATTTAAAGAAATCTTTCATTGTAATGACACGTTCCACATCATTACGAAATGTCGTATTCATGGTCTATAGAACAAGAAGTAATCTAATGTAATGTAATCTAATCTAATCACATCATATTGATGACTAGCCATAAAGAGTCACGAATTACCGAAAATTTTGCCAATACCAGTAACCAAATCTAAACTTGAAAATAAAAGACGACAAGTTTTGTAATAAACCGTAACTTCTATCAAGACCCATTCGTCCCTGTTATCTAACCACGAAAGATGTCTGATATGCCTCCATTCTGAAGTAACAAAGTGTGCATGCATTTAAAGATGAAGTGCATGATGTGAAGTACTGTGACGGAGATACAAACCCAACACGTAATCGGATTGTTAACTAAGAAAAATCAAATGTTACGTATCGGTTTTTCTTACGAGCCGCTAGGTGTCTGAATCTAAAATAAGGATACAAACTATTGTGCCTAAGAGACAATCGAACTGCACACCTACCGTGCATCCACGAATGTAGCTTAAGTATCAGTTTCTTACTCATGAACAGTAAGATGTGTGCGTGTTTGACCAGAAATAACGACACCTGTTGCGATTGTTGGCAACACATGAACAGACATTAAAAATGCGCGTAAATTTTCACTAGCAGGTGGGTGTGCACTTGATAGAGCTGGAAATGAAATTATGAATATTTTTGTACTGGATCAGGATTCGGACCCACATATTTACCTTTGGAGGAGACCTAGAGAAGACTGCAGTCTTGGGAAAAGGAACAAAATGATTGAACTATACTGTTCCGAGAGATTCAGATCCTCGAAAGAGGAGATACGAATGCGAATCACAGTCCAGCACCAAATTTTTCAACGTCTCTAGTTCAATCAAGTACAAGTAAACTAAGAGCCCTGTCCCTTTAAATGGCTATCGGTTCATCAAATAAAATAAAATTTGCTAATGTAAGTAAGCTTACTGGCGACTGTATTTATGTTTACAATGCTTCCGCTATGTCATTTCCCAACGTAAACTGGCTCTGCCCAGTTGGTAATGAAGGAACGTGATGCTTAATGCTGATTCTGGATTATAACGTCTTTCTCTTGAGGTTACCAGAGGTAAAATAAATCTGTTTGTGCCTCTTAAAAGCAAATGCCTGAACCCACGAATTGCACCTGTGATAGTTCGTTCCACCAGACCATTGTGGCCACATTTCCCAGCCCCTGGAGTGTGCTGTAAGAGATGATGTGCTTAGCTTACAAAATTAATCACGGTGGAAAAAATGCGAGTCTATTAAATGGTTAAGTAGAAGCATGCTTCTGACGCAGAGATTATGCTATTCTCATGTCAGCAGGATGTAAAGACTCTTCTAGGCATCATAGGCTGGATGTGAAGCCCTTTTTGATTTTTCACAAATTCAGCAAATTTCATAGTTCGAGAAAATCCACTGTGAAGTGTGAAGTTGCCGGATAATTCGATTATTACAGTTATTATTACTATAATTTTATTCATACCGCTGCTGGAACACAAGTGCTTGAAGATCATTTAATGCCTTTTGGTTACCATAGAAGGAGTTTCCCAAGAACGGGTTCTTTCCCTGTCTACGGAATCCTTTTCATGTTAATATCAAACATCAGCAATTACTCTTCGATTACATTAAAACTAAAGTAATTGACGAAGACGTTACTTGATGACAAAAACGCGCTGCCTTTCGTCTTTTACTTGCACCTAGAAATGGCTATCGAGTACTGACAAACCAAAAGGCAAGAGATCTTACTGCCTTCTGATATACGTCGCTGTCAGTTCTTCCACATGATTTGGTCGACATGACCTTTTTCAAGTTGTGTATGACAGACAATGTTTTAGAAAATCTATTGTTTCCCTTTGAAATAAACAGAAGTATTTTCATTCTAAGCTGTCCAAGTACAAAATTTTCGCAATATTAGTTCAAATTTAATATTCGCTTCTATAAGGTAGGAAAGTATTTCACAGTTGCAAAACTCCCATCCGAAACATTGACCTGACCATAAATTCTAGCTCAGAGTGACACCAGTTTAAATAACCTCATGTAGCGAAGACTGTTTGCCAGTGCTCTTTCTCACCGGAAAATACGCGTTCCACTCATTTGGCTCCATAAGTACACTGTAACAGTAATTTCTGTCTGACATTTGTCAGTAAGCTTTGCCTTCCAACCCGCGAAATACGGCAGAGTGCGGCCGGTAAACAATTCACAAATCACGAGTTAGTGCCGATAAGACGATTTCTTTAAACATTATCGAAGCTGAGGGAATTTAGTTTCTGCTTAAGTCGCCTTAAGCAGCAACGTTCACAGATATCTCAAATAGGAAAAAGCTCATTATCCAGGTACGAAGGTTGTGAAACAAACTTCCCACAGTTTGTGTCAGGTTGATCTTTTCGTCTGATAACACGGCTTAAGTATTTTGTCTAAGAGGTATCACAAGTAGTGTCCCTGTAGCTGTGGGAATCATTGGTTGAAAACGAGTTGAACACCAATGGGTACAGTGCTGCTAAATATCCAAAATTATTATCAACCTAAGTCTGAGTTCATCCACAAACTGAGGTGAATTTATAACATTGAAGCTAGACTGTGTATCCTTGTCTTCCTTGAGTGGGCATTGGAAGGCGTTTCCATACACGTATACAATACTATGAATACTTCGAACGCTATGGTTAACGTTGCTCTCATAAACTACTTTTGTTTTTTTAATTCTTCTGGGTCTTCAGCGTGCAATATGTGTTGTAGATACAGTCTTAGACCAAAAAATTGACCGCCGAGTCGTTCACGTAAGGTGGACAATACAGTCATGCTCCTCTCAGAATTCTATGTCTGACAACATGCTCGACCTGGCAACATGTAGACTGCGGCACTTCCCAGAGGAAGTCTTGACTCCAGTCTTAGTACATTACTCTTCACTACGACCGTAGTCTTGAGGTAAAACGCGAGACCAGATAATATTATATAGTAGATTCGCTTGAATTACACTCATAGCTTCAGCACCGAGAGGAAAGGGGCGATAAAAATTTTGTCGATATGTGCTTTCGGTCGCCAGACGTCATATTAACTGGTCTCGCGTTTTACCTCAAGACTACGGTCGTGTTCCAGCAGCGGTATGAATTGAATGATAGTAATAATAGCAGTAATAATCGAATTATCCGGCAACTTCACACTTCACAGTGGATTTTCTCGAACTAAGAAATTTGCTGAATTTGTGAAAAATCAAAATGGCTTCACATCCAGCTTATGATGCCTAGAAGAGTCTTTACATCCTGCTGACATGAGAATAGCATAATCTCTGCGTCAGAAGCTTGCTTCTAGTTAACCATTTAATAGACTCGCATTTTTTCCACCGTGATTAATTTTGTAAGCTAAGCACATCATCTGTACAGCACACTCCAGGGGCTGGGAAATGTGGCCACAATGGTCTGGTGGAACGAACTATCACAGGTGCAATTCGTGGGTTCAGGCATTTGCTTTTAAGAGGCACAAACAGATTTATTTTACCTCTGGTAACCTCAAGAGAAAGACGTTATAATCCAGAATCAGCATTAAGCATCACGTTCCTTCATTACCAACTGGGCAGAGCCAGTTTACGTTGGGAAATGACATAGCGGAAGTCATTGTAAACAGAAATACAGTCGCCAGTAAGCTTACTTACATTAGCAAATTTTATTTTATTTGATGAACCGATAGCCGTTTAAAGGGACAGGGCTCTTAGTTTACTTGTACTTGATTGAACTAGAGACGTTGAAAAATTTGGTCCTGGACTGTGATTCGCATTCGTATCTCCTCTTTCGAGGATCTGAATCTCTCGGAACAGTATAGTTCAATCATTTTGTTCCTTTTCCCAAGACTGCAGTCTTCTCTAGGTCTCCTCCAAAGGTAAATATGTGGGTCCGAATCCTGATCCAGTACAAAAATATTCATAATTTCATTTCCAGCTCTATCATGTGCACACCCACCTGCTAGTGAAAATTTACGTGCATTTTTAATGTCTGTTCATGTGTTGCCAACAATCGCAACAGGTGTCGTTATTTCTGGTCAAACACGCACTCATCTTACTGTTCGTGAGTAAGAAACTGATACTTAAGCTACATTCGTGGATGCACGGTAGGTGTGCAGTTCGATTGTCTCTTACGCACAAAAGTTTGTATCCTTATTTTAGATTCAGACACCTAGCGGATAGTAAGAAAAACCGATACGTAACATTTGATTTTTCTTAGTTAACAATCCGATTACGTGTTGGGTTTGTATCTCCGTCACAGAACTTCACATCATGCACTTCATCTTTAAATGCATGCACACTTTGTTACTTCAGAATGGAGGTATATCAGACATCTTTCGTGGTTAGATAACAGGGACGAAAGGGTCTTGATAGGAGTTACGGTTTATTACAAAACTTGTCGTCTTTTATTTTCAAGTTTAGATTTGGTTACTGGTATTGGCAAAATTTTCGGTAATTCGTGACTCTTTATGGCTAGTCATCAATATGATGTGATTAGATTAGATTACATTACATTAGATTACTTCTTGTTCTATAGACCATGAATACGACATTTCGTAATGATGTGGAACGTGTCATTACAATGAAAGATTTCTTTAAATACCATGATTCAATTTCTTTACAACAATTTTTTACACTGTCATTCTTTTTTATCTCTCTCTCTCTCTCTCTCTCTCTCTCTCTCTCTCTCTCTCTCTCTCACACACACACACACACACACACACACACATATAAACATTCTCTTTTATTTTTATTTGTTTGTTGTGCTCGACTATCGGCGAGGCACGAAAACGCCTGTGAATGAGTTTCTTAGTTTTGAGTACACTTACTAAAGAAATATAAAAACAACAATGAGAGTTACTGATTTATGATGCTTAGTTTACAGTCAGTTCTGAGTATTATTAGTAACTACGCTCCAGTCCCTAAACCTAGTTAGAGTAAGAGAGTCAGACGCATTACGTATTCCAGGACGTAGCAGCCGCGACTTGGAGACACCAGCTATGGTCACTTCCCAGCCCGCTGTAGGATCACATCGGTTCGTCTTCTTCCTGCTGGTACTGTAACTGAGATTTGGCAACAAGGCAACGTATGTTTGGCAACTCTGTGATCGACGAGTTACTTCCTGGTGTGCACGGAATTAAGCCTCAAAGTTCACTTGATTTTACCTGTCATTTCCATTGAATAATCTGAGTTATTATCGCTTGAAGGGTAACAAAAGATTGTAAATTTACGGTTTTCAGCCAAGGAAAGTCGTTGCAGGTGGAAATCGCAACTAATCTCGACCTTTAAATAGCGGTTTACGAGTTCTAGTCCCTATTGCCTCCGTAAGAGGAAGCTCAGACCCATACCTCTTCGCCAGCTCTGTGGTAACGCGCTGACCTGTGGAAAAGCGTATGTTATGGTTTGCAGTTCCAGTCTCACTGACTGCAACGTTTTTATCCCTTCTGCGAAAGAGCTACAAGGAGTCGGATCAAACATCAATGAGGAAATCGCAAGAAAATACTTTCGGCTCATAGTGCAATGTTGAAAAACTTACAATGCTGCACAACAGGTAACGCCTCTTTCCGCTGCTGACAAGCGAATTTTGGGTTTCTAGGAATACGTAACTATATTTATGAAATGCCACATTTGCATACCTCTTGAGTACGACACAGCATACCAATGAAACACAGACCCAATCAAAATCTAAGTGAGTAGTATTTTACTAATTCGTGTCGATAGAGGCACATTTGTGTACAGATACTCGGTTTTATTAAAACATACTTTCGTCGTAAGGTTATCGTGGTTAGTTTTACTTCATTTCTTATAATACAGTGCACAATTTTTGTAAGGTTTCCCTTAGTGTTGTTAAAACAATAGTAAACATGAGATAGAAATTAATCATCAACGATATATGCGAATTCTCTGATGTTATCTATGACAGTATGACAATGCACGTGCAGTTTATTGATTACATGCATGTAGAAAACTTGTTCTGAGTTAAAGCTGTCAAACAAAGTTTGAAGAAGAATAAAATCTCACTACCACACGACAGTTAATGTAGAAAATACTTTTCTGACACATTATGGCACGATGTGCTCTCCCTACACATCTTCGAGATGCATCTGCTGCCTGCTGTCTATTAAACCTGAACAGAACAAAATGTCACAGTAGTTAGCCCTTTTTCCACATGCGACGACTTTGGGTTGCGAAGTGAAGGGAAGTATGTTCAAAGTTCCATTAGATTGACAACTTCAGCAGACAGCAGAATTGCGTTTTAAAAAATGTAGCACTGAATGTATTCGAACTCGCGACATCTTATCTACGCTACTAGCTGACACGTAGCTACAACAGCTCCAGAGCTCGTCAACTATTCCTCCAGAACTTTTTGATTCCACAGCACTGTGAGATTATGCATATGGCCAGGTCTTGACTTCTGAGAGACAAACAGTTACAGCTTTTCTTTTTTTTTTTACTGAACGACGTTTTCTACAAACAGATAGCGCAATAGAATAGCTCAAGTGGAAAGGAACACTTCCTATTTAAACTTCTGCATCCTACACTGTTGGCAGTTCTGTGTAGGTGGCAGTTACGTGATTTTATTTCGGTGATTACAAAATATAGAGTGGAATGTATGCACTGGGTAGCCGAGGCAGCTAGTTCATGGTGATTCGGTCAACCAAGTAAATGAATTTACTGAACATGGTGCAAATTACTACAGGACGCCTGTGTGTCAGAATTCTCATCCAGTGTGGCGCAACGGCGTTATAATAGAAAAATAAGAGAAGCGGATTTCGTGGTCTGTTGGACGGATGGTAGGTTGTTATACCTATGGTCTGGGTTGGATTCCCACTTCTGTCAATGATTTTAGATAGGGAGAAACAGAGTCCATTCTCTCCTGGCTACACCAAGTGAAGAAGATGTAATGGCAGTGTGGTCTGAAAATTCACGTTAAAGATGATTTTCCTTCTCTACCAAGTAGACGGTAGGTTGAACCACAATAAAGTCTGGAGTGGCGACATGTAGAAACTCTATCACCAGTAACCTTTCTTATACTAGTTATTTATTTCAAGTGACGAAACAAACGCTATGTATGGTCACAGGACACTTATTCTATCTTTTATCTGAGCTTCTGTATGTTGATAAGATTGGTTCTGAACTGGGAATGCAACTCAGACCGCCCTTAACGCGGAATTTGATCCCTTCGTGACAATACAGCTCGGCTACAATTTGTTGTTTGTTCAAAACTGCAGATTCCTCAACATCTCCACATATTACGCGTGAATGGGATCGAATCCTGGCCCGGCACTAAAGATTTAATTATGTATTATCAAACTCTACGAACTATCAGCTTAATAAGTCACAGCTGCAAAATACTAACACGAATTCTTTATAGACGAATGGAAAAACTAGTAGAGGCCAACCTCGGGGAAGATCAGTTTGGATTCCGTAGAAACACTGGAACACGTGAGGCAATACTGACCTTACGACTTATCTTAGAAGAAAGATTAAGGAAAGGCAAACCTACGTTTCTAGCATTTGTAGACTTAGAGAAAGCTTTTGACAATGTTGACTGGAATACTCTCTTTCAAATTCTGAAGGTGGCAGGGGTAAAATACAGGGAGCGAAAGGCTATTTACAATTTGTACAGAAACCAGATGGCAGTTATAAGAGTCGAGGGACATGAAAGGGAAGCAGTGGTTGGGAAGGGAGTAAGACAGGGTTGTTGCCTCTCCCCGATGTTGTTCAATCTGTATATTGAGCAAGCAGTAAAGGAAACAAAAGGAAAATTCGGGGTAGGTATTAAAATTCATGGAGAAGAAATAAAAACTTTGAGGTTCGCCGATGACATTGTGATTCTGTCAGAGACAGCAAAGGACTTGGAAGAGCAGTTGAATGGAATGGACAGTGTCTTGAAAGGAGGATATAAGATGAACATCAACAAAAGCAAAACAAGGATAATGGAATGTAGTCTAATTAAGTCGGGTGATGCTGAGGGAATTAGATTAGGAAATGAGGCACTTAAAGTAGTAAAGGAGTTTTGCTATTTGGGGAGCAAAATAACTGATGATGGTCGAAGTAGAGAGGATATAAAATGTAGGCTGGCAATGGCAAGGAAAGCGTTTCTGAAGAAGAGAAATTTGTTAACATCCAGTATTGATTTAAGTGTCAGGAAGTCATTTCTGAAAGTATTCGTATGGAGTGTAGCCATGTATGGAAGTGAAACATGGACGATAAATAGTTTGGACAAGAAGAGAATAGAAGCTTTCGAAATGTGGTGCTACAGAAGAATGCTGAAGATTAGATGGGTAGATCACATAACTAATGAGGAAGTATTGAATAGGATTGGGGAGAAGAGAAGTTTGTGGCACAACTTGACCAGAAGAAGGGATCGGTTGGTAGGACATGTTCTGAGGCATCAAGGGATCACCAATTTAGTATTGGAGGGCAGCGTGGAGGGTAAAAATCGTAGAGGGAGACCAAGAGATGAATACACTAAGCAGATTCAGAAGGATGTAGGTTGCAGTAGGTACTGGGAGATGAAAAAGCTTGCACAGGATAGAGTAGCATGGAGAGCTGCATCAAACCAGTCTCAGGACTGAAGACCACAACAACAACATCAAACTCTAGCATGAGAACACCTATCTGCTGGTGGATAAGAATTTTGATTTTTAATGTATTTTCATTCGTTGTCAACACTAACGATATCTGACGTTCTTAACTCCCAGTGAGACACAGAACTATTTGCGAGATGACTGTAAGTTCAAGATGTTATTCTGAGCAGCTGGTGGAGAAAAGTTCGGTAGCTGACGTCTCTTTGTGTGTAGTCAACAACAATATATGTGGGGCTCTATTCCCAGTGAGCGCTGAACTCTTCGTCATATTATTTCTAGTTCAAACATGCTCACATATCACTGCTGGCGCAACAAACGTGCTGAACAAACCCATATTTAACGTTCGCTTTCTCTAGAATATAACAGCGATAGGTGCCGGGTAGGAGTCCTGGGAAGGAAAAAATTAATGTTTCGTCTCGTCATTTCAGTTAAAACATCTAGCTACTGCCGCGAAAATCCGATATGTCACATTTGACTGTGCTTCGATAGCAATCCGATTAGGTTCTGGGTTCGAATCCGTGTCCAACACAAAGCTTTACCTCACGGCATTTCAAGTAAGTTACTTGTGAAGAAGCAATATTTAACATCTCTCGTAGTTCGTTAACAGGGACAATAGATGATGGGTAGGAATTCGCGTCTGTTAAACATGTTTGCGTTATGCAATTGAAAGTTGATATTTGCTAACTGATACTGTCTAAAATCGAGGTATATCACTCTCTGTATACTTAATCAGGAATGACTGTTAGTTTCCGTCAGTAACGAAATCTTTGCTTAGTCTGCATGAGCTGGGTTTGAATCCATATGCGGAACGAGACGGCTCGTCGTGTCATTTGAAGTTCATACACATTCTCAACTAGCTGCTCGTGAATAACTTAAATTTTTAATGTCATTTTGTGTTAAATAATAAGTACGGTATGTTACTTTGACGAGGAAATCATGAATACGACGAACTTACTACGTGCATTACCAATCTGACGTAATAATGAGAGTGGTAACATTTCAAGTATGTCATTTATTGTAATAAATGTCAGCTTACAAGCCTTAAGGACAGTCTTATCTGTGATAAGGTGTTATCTGATATTTGTAGTACCGTGGTATTACTTTACATCTTGAGTTATTGCGGTACAGAGCAGTGTTTTCTAGTGGTGACTTGTTGGAACCAGTTTGAATAGTCAAACGAGTGTACCAAGGAGCGATTAGAGGACCTGCTGGACAGCTTTTTTTGAATAGGACAATGTTCCTGTCCAATCATTTTTAGATTAGTTACAATAAGCTTACGCTGCAAGAGAACTCGCTTGTATTTTTCAATATGTGGTCTGTTGTCGGTTTGAAGGCCTTACATTGCATCGGCAACTTAGTGCAACTCCACAGAGGGCTGTCTGGAGTAGGGTGGAGATAGCAATGTGAAAGTTGCGAGCTGTCGAAGACGATCTTCATATTCCTAATGCGATTAGGCCATCGTATACTCTTGACGAAGTTTAGCACCTGTGCGGTCAGTCAACCAATTTCAGAATTCATGTTGAGTAATCCTGCTAAATTCCCATAATATTGTCTTTTTATATTGATGAGTAATATGGATAGTCGTCACGTTCATGTGCCGTCTACAACGCAAATTTAATGTTACTATCCTAGGAACTAACCTGCAATACGTTTTGTATTTCATAATCCGAACTATCTGCATTAACCGTCATCAGAGCAATGTCAGGGAACAGAATGCAGCAGTGCCTTGGTACCTACTTGGGGACCTGCTTGAGTCGTGTTCTAAGGAAAGGGTAGTTGCTGGTTCACATTATATTACAGTAGCGAGAAGTACCGACTTTTCCTTTTCTCTGCAAACATCCCGAACTAAATTCAGTAACTAAATGCTAAGAATATATTTGCATTGTGCCAACTCAAAGATCAATAGATATGGATATAGATATAGATTTTTATATTTAAAGCCATTCTCATTCTGCGTTGGAATAAACATTATTCATTATTTGATTGTTCTTGTTACGATTGTTATTGTCATTCTCTCACTCGCAAGAGTTTTCACATTCCTATTTGGTATCGATGTACATGAAGAGTGGCTATGAAAGAAGGGAATACTGAATGTTACGTCATGCAGAATACACTCATTTACTTCTGCTCCTCGTGATCAACGCTACAGGAGAAGTGAGATACATAAAGTTGACAGTGTGAGGACAGACATGCTGGCACAACTCTGCAACTACACAGTGTTACCAGATAAAATGGTGCTGCGGAATCGAAAGTGTAATACGGACTTTGCCACAGTAGCAGACAGCTGCTAATTTCGGACCATGACCGTGGATCACACTTCGGTCAGTGCTGGTTAGAGTGTTGCAACTGTAAATGGAAGGCTTTGTTTGACAGTCTTGTGCTGATGCTGTCTGAATAAATTATGCCATTGGATAAAAAGTGGTTTAGTTTTGAGACCTAACCCACAAGGGGAAAAGGCACAGTGGTCTGCTTCAGGAATTCCAAGCAATAAAACACAAAAAGGAACCCAGGAAGGGTTCGAACAGCTACTTTCATGCAGAGACATGCATTTGGAATCTTTTCATCGTTACGGGGTCAAACAAGAGGGTAACATTATTGAAACAATGATCAGGCTACTTAGTATATAAGAGAGCATACAGATTTCAAGGAGGAAACGTATGAAGACGCAGACTTCCTCGTTATCAATATGTGCCGCATATCTTTCGTGTTAACGAAAGTAATATCCCGCTTTAACTCTTCTTACGTCTCAAATGAAATGAATGCCAGGAGGAATCAAATATTTGTTGACTGCGTCTCTCCTTGCTTCCATCCGTACCAACATATTTCTTCATTCTCGTGGTAATCATGACATTCTTTTTGTATGCTGCAAAAGATTGCACGTGGACAAATTCGACATCGAGGGGCAAGGCGTTTGGTATCTTACATTATATTCAATTCGAATAAGCTTAAGATGTATTTTTACTTACTTGAACGTTACGGAAAATTATCTCACATGCTTTATGTTGAATGAGAAACATTGAATGACCCGTTTTGCTTTCCCTACGTTGAAATGATATAATGTCGGCGTCAACAGCCTTCTTCCACGCCGGAAGCTGAAACTTGTATCATTCTGGATTAATGATAATTGAATGTCTCAAATGTAGACATAGCCCACGTCATAAACCATCAGGGGAGAACGCCGCATAAAAACCAAACGTGCGCGCGCGTCTCCACTCTCAAGGACCGTATCAGAGAATCACGGCAAGCATTTCGCTGAAGAGCTGCCTCGTAAGAGAACCGAGAAATGGCAGCGTCGTAGCAAGTATTTGTCAACTTGTCCGGGTGTAGGCCGGCGTTACCTCGCTAAATTCACTTGACATTCGTTTTCCACATCGAAGACTCGTACGATAGAATCCACTGTAAGATGTGACACTTAGAAAGTATAATTGATTTCTGGACTCCAAGAACGGCGTTCTTCACATAAGTAACACCTGTTTGTGTGTTTTAAGGTTGCGTTTTGAGGTTCAGGCAACATCGCAGTGACTATAGTCCGTCTGTGGTCGCCAGTGTGTCGTTAGCTCAGAGGTTATTCGTCATATTGTGGCTTTTCTAACGCGGGACATTCTGAATTGGAATACTCCCCTTTCCTTATTAGTTCCGGAACGTGACTATTTTCCTCGGACAAAGACCAATGCTGTGAATTGGATTCGCGGACATGCCATTCACTACTTAGTTGGACAAACTGTAGACTCTGTACTCGATTTTTGGACATACCTCAACGACCGTCATTATGTCGTTGTCCGCCACCCAAAATACAGACAATTTTCCTCGAACTTCCTTGGGAGTGCTTTCCACGACCCGCCTCGCAGCTGGAATGCGTTAAGCCAAGAGTGAAGAAGGTTTCCAGATTGAACCAATGAACATTTCTGAACTACTGAACGGAACACACCAATTTCGAGAAGACGTGACTCAACATATTACCAGCGGGGCGCAGAAGGCGTCTGATCAATTACACAACAAAAATCAACAAAACAAAAATCAAAATCAAAATAAATTTCAGAAAAAGGAAGATTTTGTTTTGTTTGTAATGATAGCCCTAGCCTTGAATTCCCATATTTCCCCTGGTATATAGGCAGCTCTTGGGGTAGGTTTAGTCAGGAGCCAACGCCTGAAGTGGACCAGATTTTTTCTTTTGTTATAGGATGAAAAGTGGCGGTGGCACTTAGTTTCTTTTTTTATTGCCGTTTTCCTAAGGGGCTTTAAAATAAGAGAGAAAAAAGGGGTAATCGTCAAACAACGTAAGAGAAAAAAAGCAAAATTAAAAAAAAAGAGGTTCCCTTGTGCGTTGCGGTGGTTGTACTGTATGACATAGCAGTTCCAATCTCGGTGGAAGCCACTGACTACAACCTTTTATTTTCCATTTTAATTAATGGAGTTGCAAACGGCTAGTAAAAATTCTTTATACGAAATCTGAAGAATGCCTTTAAACTTCATGAACCCATACATGGAACTCCAAATATGCAGTGTTCCTGAACTGCTACAGAGCATGCATTGCAAGGTATTCACACAGTTTATCGCATAGAGTTACCATAAGGAATGAAACAAGAACTGTAATACACTTTACACCACAGACGCTCACCCCGGCTTGACGAAAACATCCGAACATTGACCAAAAGTTGCACAAATAATTGAGATTGAAAGGAAAAGAAACGAGGTATGAAGCATTTATAAATTCATCGAATGTAGCGAGGTGGTTTAATTTCGTCCCAGTCTATAAAATTAATTTCGGGCCATACTCATCTCTTGCCGATTAATGTAATATAATACCCGCCTACTAATCAGGGCGTCTGTCTCCGTTGCTTTTCAGCGTGAATGGAAATCGTAGAAATTTTCTGTGGAGCAACATTTAAAAATAAAGCGTTTTAAATCATCAAAAGCGATGAGCAGGAGCAGGCGCTTTCGATAAAGAACGGGGGAGTGCAGCGCCGCTGCTGTCGCCACGGCCGCTGCCGGTAGCCAGCAAATGGATCCCGGAGCTTTGCCGCATACGGCGTCCAGAGGAGGACAGTCTGCAGGAAATTTGCCGCAAAATCGTTACTGTATAAAATTTTGATATCGGTGTGTCAGAAAGCGAAATAGATTGAATCTGCGCTACCATTACATTCACGTCTTCAGCATTCAGACAGAAGAGGCTATAAAAATATTTTATGCCAGCTGCTCTCGATCCACTGACATTACGAACAGAAACAACGCACGCTACCGCTAGACCACAGGCGTATTCAGCCTAGTGTTTCTCTATCATGGGACAAGTTTTACTCCAGGAAGTGCCGCAGTCTGCAGTGTTGCCAGATTGTGCAGATAACCGGACTTAGAGAATTAGCGAGTTGGCCAGTTTTATTGTCCCATGTCGCGATCGGCGCGGACTTAGCCTCTGAAGCGGCCGGCCGCCGGTCGAGTTTTATGTCAAAGAGTGTACATCAACTAGGTACACAGAAGGACATGTTGAGATTAAATTTAAAAGATAATTACTCACTGAGAAATATATGGCGTATTTGTTCAGTACTTCTGGTCATAAGGCCATGGCAGTAATTTTGTAATTCGTTGTAAAGGAGAATTTTACTCCAGACTAATCACAAAATAGGGGTCGTCCACTAGGGTTCTGCAAACCCATGTTGTTTTTTCAGGATGGAGACAGATGAACCCGTTTTGCGTCATCGGACGCAATAGAACAAGATTAAGTATTACTTCTTTTGTTCCTCAGAATAAATCTTTTTGCAGCGTCTTCCGCTACAGCTGGTGGCGTCGTAAGCCAGAGTGGAATGTGCTGAATCCAGAGGCAGACTCACAAGGGGTACTTCCGGTATGAGTATCTCTTTCCTCCTTCCCTGTTCCTTTGGCGAATGGTTTGTAGGGAGAACGATTATCAGTAAACCTCCATATGAGCCACAATTCATATCACATTTTTCGTTGTTCTCATTTTGCGAGACCTATGTGGGAGGAATTAATACATTGTCCAACACTTCTCTCCACCGGTGACATATGTGATGGCAGTGAACTGTTGTGTTTCCGCCAGTCTGTTATTTGGAATCAGGCCAGTAAGATAGGTGAACGGGAGATGTGACACAAAGACAGAAAGGACCTATCATGTTTGAACGTGCGCACGACGATACTGTGAGACTGCCCGATTTGTTGGTGTATCAACTTGTTTGCAAGGAACGTTGCACCACTCGCAGTCATAGTAAAAGCATGCTAACCACACCTTGTCAATGAAGATAGGTTTCAATCACGACAGGAATTTCTGCTGACAGTGAGCACCGGTAAATATTTCCCATTTTCCGAGCGAATATTGAGAGAAGAGACCTACATGCAATGGACAGTTCCAGACAAAAGACAATTCAAATGTGTGTGAAATCTTATGGGACTTAACTGCTAAGGTCATCAGTCCCTAAGCTTACACACTACTTAACCTAAATTATCCTAAGTATAAACACACACACCCATGCCCGAGGGAGGACTCGAACCTCCGCCGGCACCAGCCGCACAGTCCACAAAAGACAATTGTTCACAGCGCCACATACAGTGAGGTGAGAGAAGTCATGGGATAGCGATATGCACATTTTCAAATGGTGGAACTATCGCGTACACAAGGTATAAAAGGGCAGTGGATTGGAGAAACTGTCATTTGTACTAAGGTAATTCATGAGAAAAGGTTTCCGACGTGATTACGGCCGCAAGACAAGAATTAACAGACTTTGGAAGAAGCCGAATGATAATTGGAGCTAGACTCATGGAACATTCCATTTGGAATCATTAGGGAATTCAATATTCTGCTATCCACAATGTCAAGAGTATGCCGAGAGTATCTCTCGCCGCGGACAAAGCAGTGGCAGAAGGCTTTCACTTAACGATCGAGAGCAGTGGCGTTTGCATAGAGTTGTTAGTGCTATCAGACAAGCAACAGTGCTTGATATAACCGCAGAAATCAATGTGGGACGTACGACGAACTCATCCTTTAGGACAGTGCGGCAAAATTTGGTGTTAATGAGGTATGACAGCAGATGATTACCGCGAGTACCTTTGCTAACAGACGACATCGCCTGTAGTGCCTGTACTGGGCTCGTGACCATATCGGTTGGACCCTAGACGGCTGGAAAACTGTGGTCTGGTTACTGTGAGTCCCGATTTAAGTTGGTAAGAGCTGATGGTAGGGTTAGAATGTGACGCAGATGCCAAGAAACCATAGACCCAAGTTATCAACAAGGCACTGTGCAATCTGGCGGTGGTTCTATAATGGTGTGGGCTGTGTTTACACGGAATGGACTACGTTCTTGAAGATCATTTGCACTCATTCATGGAAGTCATGTTCCCATACAACTATGGTGTTTTTCTGGATGACAATGCGCCTTGCCTCCAGGCCAAAACTGTTCGCGATTGGTTTGAAGAACATTATGAACATTTCGAGCGAAAGGTTTGGCTACACAGATCGCCTTACATGAATCCCATGAAACATTTATGAAACATATTCGAGAGTCAGTTCGTGGACGCCGGCCATTGTGGCCGAGCGGCTCTAGGCGGTTCAGTCCGGAACCGCGCTGCTGCTACGGTAGCAGGTTCGAATGCTGGCTGGGGCATGGCTGTGTGTGATCTCCTTAGGTTAGTTAGGTTTAAGTAGTTCTAAGTCTAGGGGACTGATGACCTCAGATTTGAACAATCAGTTCGTGCAAATCCTACACCGGCAACACTTTCGCAATTATGGGTGGCTATAGAGCTAGCAAAATCATCGACTTGTTGAGTCCATGCCACGTCAAGTTGCTGCACTGCGTCGAAGAAAAGGAGGTACGACACGATATAACGAGGTGCTCCATGACTTTTGTCACCTCAGTGTAAAGCTGCCCTAGCCGGCCGGTGTGGCCGAGCGGTTCTAGGCGCTACAGTCTGGAACTGCGCGACCGCTACGGTCGCAGGTTCGAATCCTGTCTCGGGCATGGATGTGTGTAATGTCCTTAGGTTAGTTAGGTTTAAGTAGTTCTAAGTTCTAGGGGACTGATGACCTCAGAAGTTAAGTCCCATAGTGCTCAGAGCCATTTGAACCATTTTTTTGTAAAGCTGCCCGTTATTCAGTGGGTCAAACAACACAGAAACTAGACAATAGCTGACTGGAAGCGATGAGTCATAATTTTGCCGCTTTTCAAATGATGCAAGCCGCCGAGCGCACCGACGGCCTGATGGAGCGCTTAACTCGAAATTTGTGGAGAATGTAATAGGAGCTTCTGTAATGTTTTGGGGTGCTTTTCATGTCATGAAGTGGACCCACTCATTCATATTACCGTGACTGTGAACATGAACTAGAATATTTATTTCAACATTCTCGGTTACCAAGTACTGCCTTTTCTATAATGTCTTCATGATGATTATGCTGCAGACACTTCTCTCCGCCAACATGAAGACACTCGCGTTCACGCGGCTGCACGTGTACGTTCCTGGTTTGACAAACACTCTAGAGCGATATGGCAGCTCAACTGTCCCGCTAAACCACGTAAACAATGGTTGAATCGTAGCAGTCAACATCCCCACAGTTTGGTAGCTGTATGAGAACCAGTCACTAATGAGTGGCTTTAGCTGGATATGACACACCTTAAGAGATCTGTCGATTCATTTGTAAGGGGTCAACCATCCCTTACGTATTGAGTACGATATATCTTTGCCTCACGCAGGTCGCAGTAGGTACTATCTATAGTCTAGCGGCCCGTGCGCCAAGTAGTCAATGTTGAGACTCCAAGCAAGTAAGCTGTTGGCTGCTAAGCGAGCAGGTAGGATTTCGGCAGGACGACTGACCACATTTACAAGTGTTTAACGGCTGTGTGTCACCCAACTCCGTGGGTCTGACCTCCAGAAAATACGTAAACGGCTTTAATTGTGGGATTAGTTGATGTACTTAAGTGTTCATTTGTGCACCGTTATACCGCGACAACCGCGCCGGGCACCGACGATTTGGATTGCAGTGACGATTGTGCATTCAGTGCTACATGAAAAATATTGGCGTGTGACTATGTTAATAGGAGACCTGTGATGAGTCTTTGTCAGACGACGGGAGTAACTGCCTCATTCATGCTGTTTAGACAATATATATAGAACGTTAACAACAAAGTATGTACTGATTATTACTACCTGACGTCCTAATTAGCTTTGTCGGATTTCATACGAGACACTCCAGAGAAAATATTAACCGATTAGCCTTTATCAGTTGCACACGGTCAGTTTATTCTAAACTGATAATCCACTAGTCAATAACGGTGAGTTAATAAGGGAGTGTTTCACCTTCCTCTCTAAATAGAGGCCATTGTCACGACTAGAGGCGACGTTGTACACGGAGTTAACGTGAAGGCTCCTGGGCATGACTAATTTCTTGTCCAGTATGCTGTTATTCAGGTAAAAGATGTTTGAAAAGTAAGCAGGCGAGGCATATTTGGAGCCCTCTAGTGCTGCTAATGTTTGTATGTAATGTACAAAAACAGGCAGAGATGGTATCACTGCATTTAAGAATTAAGTTTACTATCCTTTTCGGAAAGTTTTCATTTTCGCTAAAACATCAGTAAATGTTATAAAACTGGATTTACGTATATATGTATGTACGAGAGACGTACAATAAGTAATGCAACACTTTTTTTTCTGAAAACAGGTTCGTTTTATTCAGGATTCCAACACACAATATTATTCCCCCCTCTTCCGGCTACAAAAGCCTGTTTTACAGCTTTGTCTCCGTTCAGCCTTTGACCACCTTACTGGGAAGCCTTGTACGCCCGCATGGTACCAATCTACTGGCCAAACAGATGGAAATCAGAAGGTACAGGATACGGGCTGTAGGGTGGATGAGCAAGAATAGACAAAAGAAGTTTCGTGAGATCCTTTCGGGTGTGTACTTGTGTGAGACGTTGCGTTGCCAAGGAGAAGGAGACGTTCGTTTGCATTTTTGTGGCGATTACGCTGAAGTCGTTTCTTCAATTTCCTGATGGCATCACAATACACGTCATAGTTGATCGTTGCACCATGAGGGAGGGCATCAGAGTAATCTTTTCAGAGTGCTAGAAGACTGTTACCATGACTTTACCTGCTGAGGTTGCAGCTTTGACCTTTTACTTTAGAGGAGTGGTGGTGTGGCGCCACTCCATGGATTGCCGGTTTGTTTCCGGTTCGAAGTGATGAACCCATATTTCACTGCCTGTGACGATGTTCCAAAAAATATTTCGCAGTGAGCCTCGTAACGCGCAAGCAATTCAGCACAGATGGTCCTTCGTTGCTCTTTATGGTATTTAGTTAGGCGGGGATGAACCCAGCAGGTACACACCACTGAGTTCCCCAACTGGTGGACCGGTGTGTCAGCAAGACCAACAGAGACGTTCAGTTGTGCGGCAAGTTGTCTGATTGTGATCCGTCGATCAACTCGAATGAGAGTGTCCGCACGTGCCAAAACTGCAGGAGTCAAAGCTGTGTACGGCCGGCCGGCGTGCGCGAGGTCGGACAGGTTTGTTAGACCTTGTTGCGATAATGCCAGACGCCTTGCCCAACAACTCACCATGCTTTTGTTCACTGTAAGGTCTCCGTAGACATTCTGCAAGTGCCTATGAATATCTAGAATGCTCTGGTTTTCCGCCAAAGGATACTTAGTAACATCTCTCTGCTCCTCCGTTACAGACGCCATTTCGAAGGCTAGGTATACCGCTGCCACGTATCGGAACTTCATGAAACTATAGGGGCTCAAGCGGGAATATTCTTCTGTTTTTCAATCGAAATTATCCGAGAAATAAAGTGTTGCATTACTTATTGAGCGCCCCTCGTAAGATTGTATGTGTGTTTATTTCATACATCCTCCTAAACCAGTGGATCGATTTCAGTCAACATATACCACTTACTGCCTGGAAGGAGTCGCTGTCGGAGTAAAAACAACCTGCCTATCAAGGGGATGTGGGTAAAACAGCATGACACGTGAAGAGCCGTACTTTAGGCATCCAGTATTTGAGAACGAGAGTGACTTGGAACAAACTCTAGACATAATTTCAAATCCATACAATACTTTTTCTATTTGACAGCCCTCGTGAAACAATGAAAGGAAAAAAGCTTATCGAATACTATATTTTCGCTGATTATGTAGTAAACCTCCCTTATGAATAACGACGTTGTAAATTTATTTCTTTTTTTACTACTATCTGTATTCGCTACAAATTTTGCAGACGCTATTCACATATACCACTGAATAATTATATTATTGTACATCGCATAGTTCAGGATAAACAACACCATCAACATTAATCTGCATGGAAACGAAACTACAGAGCGAAATTCGCTAGAGATACAGGTGAAATATGTGTACAGGTAGGTGTGAAACATGTTGAATTTACTTGTAGTATATTTGACATGTGCGTACAAGGGGAAAGGCAACGACATAAAGCTTATCCTAAACCCCTGGAACGATATCAACTAAATTTGGTATATCTATTAGGTACGATCAGAAAAGAAATACAATGAGGGTATGAACTACCAGCGTCCTTTTGGGGTAAAAGAGATAGTGCGGAGAGAGAGAGAGGGAAGAGGTGATCAACAGATAGCGAGGGGGAAAGACGAGATAGGTACAAATGGCGTAGAACGAGATGGACAGTGAGACGGAGGGTTAAGAGACAGAGAGAGGAAAGAGGAGGAGATAGATGGAGAAAGAAAAGAGGAAAAGATGGACGAAGACAGCGAGATGAAGAGGTAGGCAGAGGGAGGTTAAAGGAGAAAATGAACAGAGCAAAGTGGCGGAGGAAACGGGCAGAGAAAGGGAAAGCAATGGACAAAGACAGGGGAGAGGAAGAGATGGATGGAGAAAGGAAAAAGAAGGGGATGAACAGGGAGAGAGGGGGAGGAGGAGATGAACAAAGAGAGGGAGGAGTCTGAGACGGCTAGAGAGGAGGTGAAGGATGAGATGAACAGAGAGAGGGGTAAGGAGGAGATGGACCGGCAGAAGAGTGGAATGAACACGTACCCATGCAATGCCAGGGGTGCTCAGCTAGTTGTTATACACTGGTGTCTAAAATTAAAGCAACAAACGGAATTTTTGCAAGGTTGCTTTTATTTTGCCACAAAACAGTATAAACAGGTGATAGTAAAGTAGAAACAATGTAATGAATACAGGACGTAGTCAACTGCAACATTCATAAGGGTAGACAAAAATGTTCTTGGCTTTTTTCCAACTTTCTGAAAACTGGTTAAGGTGCTCAGTATGGGTGTGACCACCTCTGGCACCAATACAGACCTGACAACTATGGGACATGCTGTGAATGATGTCATCAGTTTCATGTTGAGGCAATAACACCCATTCTTCCTATAGAGCTGCTCGCAAGTCTTGGAGAGTGGTTGGTGGATGCTGACGTGATGCAACTCGTCTACCTAATGCATCCCAGACATGCTCTATGGGATTCAAATTGGGTGAGCGAGCAGGCCATGCGATGCGTGCAGTATATTCCGTTTCCAACAACTCGTGCTCTATGAGGTCGAGTGTCATCGTCCTTCAATACGAAGTCTGGGCATCTCGCAACAACCGCGAGTGAGATCCCAAGATCTCCTCACAACACCTGACACAAATTAAATCTCCCTGATTCACCTATGCAATTTCATGAAAATGTGTATCAATAGTCAACGTAATCCCTGCCCACACCATTAAAGGATCCTTCTCGATATCGGTCTTTTACCACAATGTTTGGGTCACGAAATCGTGTTCCACGTGCCCTCCTGATGCGAATTCGTCGAAAATCCCTCTCCAGACCAAATCGGGAATCATATGTGAAAAGATCATTGGTCCACCGTTCGACCGTCCAGATGGCATGTTGACGGATCGACTCCAAAAGTTCCCTTCTGTGAAGACATGCCAGAGGTAAACAGACAGTAAAGGCCACTGTGCTGAAGCCTTCTGTACACAGTTTGCCTCGATATAACACGTCCAGGGAATGCAGCGAGGTCAGATGCTAGTTGAAGTACAGTAATAAGGCGGTACCGTCGTGTCCTTACAGCCAAATAACGGTCCAGTCTTTCTTATGTCACACGTGGTCGGCCCTGTCCTGGTCCCCGGGATACGGTTTCGGCCTCCATAAACCGTCGCCTCGTTCGAGAAACAACACAGCGATTCACATGAAGCCACTGGACCACATCAGTTTGCTACTCTCATGCTTCCATTCTTCCTATGGTCCTCCACAGCAGACAGTCTGGTAGGCGTCTTCTCTGTGCCATAATGCGCCGTCAGTGACTATGTACACAACGATTGTGGAAGTGGGCCTACCCTGCAAATACTACTCCACTTGATAGGTGCCCTGACGTCGTTGCTGGCGTGTTGTCTGTTGATCGGAATGCCATCTTCCTTGCAGAACAGGATCGTAACGACATCTGTTGACAGTTTGTATGATTATATCGTGAATTAGACACAGGACGGGGAAATAGCAGTTTGTTGCTTTAATTTTGGGCACTGGCGTACAAACAAAAATATGTGTAGAGAAACGTTGTAGTTTGTAAATTCCCTCTCTGTGACAAACATACAAGGAACTATCATAAACTTGTAATGATCATATCGGAGAATCTAGTTATATAAGTATTTTTTTGGTTTGCAGATACATGTCTGGAGCCCTAGTACGTGCTGCAGTGTTCGCATCGCGTTATCGTAACACGTCGCTAAAGTAGCGAAAACAAAATGTTGCAGCCTATTGATAAAGTGGAGTCGGAAAGCGCGTACCTGCAAACCAACAAATTAATTGGATAACTTCATCAGTTAGAGGTGATAATTAAAACTTTATGACTGCCCCTCGAACTGTCACAGAGCCACGAAAAATCACTTATGATTTCTGAGATAATCTCACAAAAAATAACTCGTTGAAATACTCAAGTTTACCGAGGAGCAACAGAGAAAAAATTGATATTTTAGCCAAGTACAATATATAAAGCGGTGTTGATCAGCAGATGTCACGAAAGGTGAAATCGCCAGAATAAAAGGAGGCAGTGAGTATTGTGTTGCCAGTAGAGAAGCAGTGACAGCAGAATGGGTCGATAAGGAGAGCTCAGTGACTCCGAACACCGAGTAGTCATCGCATGTCACCTAAGTACGAAATCCAACAGGAACATTTTAACCTTTCTAAAGCTGCCCAATCGAGTGTGGTGATGTGACTGTGGAGAGGAAACGTGAAGGAACAGCCACAGTGAAACCAAGACCTCATGTCCTGATGGTCTAGGTGCGTCGAACATTGCGGAAGGTGGCTGTAAAAAATTGTACGAAATTAGCGGAAGAAACACTGGTGAGTACCAAAGTGTTACCAGCAGCCCAGCTAGCAAAATGACTGTGTGTAGGAAATTAAAAGTCTGGGGTACAGTGCTCATAAGCCACAAATTTCTGTGGTCAGTGCTAACGACGCTTCAGTTATTGTAGAGAACGACACCACTGGACACTGGATGGATGGACACGAGTGATTTGGAGTGAGGAATCACGCTATACCCTATGGCAATCTGATGGAAGGCTTTGGGGTTGTCGAACGTCTGGAGAACATTACCTGCCATTTTGTGAGAGCGAACAGTGAAGTACGGAGGAGGTGATGTTACTGTATGGGGGTATTTTTTGTGGTTAGTGTGCGATACCCTCGTACATTAAATACGGAAAGATATGAACACATTTTTTCAGCGCTGTCCTGCGTACAGAAGAGAAACAGCTTGGAGACGATGGCTGGTTGTATCAGTATGACAATGCACCGTTTCATGAAGAAGTACGTGTGAGGCAATACTTTGTGGACAATAACGTCCTGAAATGGACTGGACTGCCAAAAGTCCCGACGTGACTTCGTTCCGGATTGCAGCATCCAACGTCACTACCTTTTACGGTTTCGGCCCTTGAGGAAGAATGGACTGCCATTCCTCCACAGACATTCATATACTTCATAGAGAGTATCACCACCATAGTTCAAGCGAGCATAAAGGAAAGGGTGGACGCACCCCATATTAATGTCCTCTAGTAGGTATCCAGATCCTTTTGACCAGATACTGTATCTAAGTTTTGTGTTATAATTTTATGGGAAATCGACCATAATCCTCGAAGTCACAAAGTCGCCGTTGCTTATGCTCTGATAAAGTGAACAAGTTTCAGTTCATGGGTACCAGAGTACTAGGTAGTGGTCACACGCACCCAGGCTGTGACCTGTGACGTCATCGTGAATCCTCTCACCACGCCGTACTGCGTTGAAGCTTACAAGCACACGGCGCACATATGTTTAACTCATACAGAAGTAATCGGTATTTTCCATGTTTTAGTGTTTTATTAAGAGTCTTTATATTAGATAGATATTTTTTTCTGCTGTCTGTGAAATGCTAGGGTAAAGCCTCCGAAGGATGTCAACCTCTTTCACCATTTCAGAAGGCACAGCTTTTTGTTCTGAGGAAAGACTCACTCAGGCTTGGACCGTATAGACCTGTAGTATGGAGAAACACTCTATAATGCAATTTTAAACTCTTTTAACTATTTTCACAGGTTTCCTTTTTATGCTCTGGAACAGTTAAAATTTTTTCATTTTTTCAGTTTTTTTTTTCGTTCGCTCTCAGTTCACTTAGTAACCATTCTTGGATACTTGTTATTTATAACGTCGTTTAACCTTACAAAAAGTTTTGGGTTACGATCAATGAAATTGCCGTGGAACTGTTGAAATTCTCTTTCCATTTTCATAGCGAACTCCGTAAAACTCGCAACTGGCTTCATTAAAGATCTTCTTGAAACTGTTTGAAGCCAGTTCTTTTCTGAAACATTTACATGATCAATTGGTTTACCGCAGAAACGTGTTATTTTGGAGTGTTTGTGCCGGCCGGAGTGGCCGTGCGGTTCTAGGCGCTACAGTCTGGAACCGAGCGACCGCTACGGTCGCAGGTTCGAATCCTGCCTCGGGCATGGATGTGTGTGATGTCCTTAGGTTAGGTAGGCTTAATTAGTTCTAAGTTCTAGGCGACTGATGACCTCAGAAGTTAAGTCGCATAGTGCTCAGAGCAATTTGAAACTTTTTTTTTTTTTTTGGGTGTTTGTGTTCAATACCGCAATCGTCTTTAACAACTCAACATTTTTCTTGGAATCTGAAACATCGTCCCCTCTACATCCGGTTTAATTCTCAAAAATTTCTACGACCTCTGAAACAATCTCTTCAGCTTGATTGCTGTCGCATTCGCTTTGCTGGAACATTTACGTGATCAACTGGTTTACCGTACAAACGTGTTAATTTGGGGTGTTTGCTTCTCAGATGATGACGGTCCTACAATCTTTCTCATTATTGCATGTACTACCTGACAGGATGTCACCCTCATCCGCAGCAGTGTTTGTTGTCGCGGTTAACGTCTTATCTAGTACTAATTTCTTCATTACTTGGTAATATGTTTACCTGTAAAATGTCTTCTACTTCTTTATGCCAGCTTCTTTTTTTGGCCCAAATATTTCTCTCGTTATTAGGCTCATTACTGCGCCCTAAAACAGCATCAGAGGATGGTAGATTTAGAGTTGGAACAGCATCAATCTTCAAGTTGCGTTTCGAAGAACTATCCAACAGTCCACTTTACGACTCGCTTTCATAATACGGATCAGTAACATACATTTAGCAGACACAAGCATTTTCACTGGAAACGAATCTGCACGTTTACAAGCATTTAACCGTTTTCTTTCCGTCTCATGGATTTAGGAAATACAGTAAAACTTCGTTAATACGAATTCGAAGGGAACGAAAAATCAGGAGTTCGTGTTAAAAAAAATTCGTGTTAAGTGAAAAACACAGGTTTTCAAAAAAAAAATGGTTCAAATGGCTCTGAGCACTATGGGACTTAACATCTATGGTCATCAGTCCCCTAGAACCACTTAAACCTAACTAACCTAAGGACATCACACAACACCCAGCCATCACGAGGCAGAGAAAATCCCTGACCCCGCCGGGAATCGAACCCGGGAACCCGGGCGTGGGAAGCGAGAACGCTACCGCACGACCACGAGATGCGGGCGACACAGGTTTTAATAAGTATACATGTACAGCAGTACACAACTGTGTAATACACTACACGTTATTGTAGACTTATAACACTATGAAGTGATCGTAAAATTACAGGTACTCACAAATTATGTACGTTACTTTCTTGAAAAAATTCGGTCATGGTTCGCTGACGTTCATGGGAACGATAATATTTTGTAATTTCACAACCAATTATAATGATAGCATCCGTAAACCCAGCAGTGACGTCGGATGTTGAAGCGAACAGTTCTAAACAGTCCAAGGCTGCAAACATCTCCTGACGGGTAGGTGGAATGCTATCTGTATTCTCTTCCTCTTCACTTTTTTTGATGGCTCTTCTTGAACCTCGTTCACAGCTTTTGGCACATCCGATTCCCCAGAAGCACATACGGCAACATCGTCGTCTACACTAATGAATTCTTCGAAACTAATCCCAGGGTTCGCAACGTCCAGCAGAACTGTCCATTCATCAGGTGAAGTGGCATCTTCTAACTCGTGGACATCTGCAGTGTTGATATGTCTCCAAGCTCTGTTAAAGCACTTCCCTATATGATGTGGTGATACTGAGTTCCAGGCTGCTGCGATGGTTTTTATTGCGTCAAGCAGATTCCAATTTTGGGTTGCACTATTGTTTTCAGCAGCACGAATTGCAGCTCTTAGTCTCTTACGATAATCTCTCTTTATGAGAGAGATTATGCCTTGGTCCAAAGGCTGAAGGCGGCTTGTGGCGTTGGGTGGAAAAAACTGAACCTTTATGTTGGATAGGTTCAGATCATGAACGTTATGGGCAGTACATCTGTCCAATGTAAGAAGAATATGTCTATTTGCAGCAACCATTCGACTGTTGAAACGAAGAAGCCACTTGCAAAACGATGTGCCTTTGATCCAAGCTTTCTTGTGGTGAGAGTAAATGCAAGGTAAAGTGTCCATATTTATGTTTTTAAAACAACGTGGTTTCTCGGATTTACCGATAACCCAGGGACGGTGCGGCTGGTCCTGGCGGGGGTTCGAGTCCTCCCTCGGGAATGGTAGTGTGTGTTTGTCCTTAGGATAATTTAGGTTAAGTAGTGTGTAAGCTTAGGGACTGATGACCTTAGCAGTTAACTCCCATAAGATTTAGAGAAAAAAAAAACCAGGGACGAAACTTCTCACTGCCATCATCATTACAGCACAGTACAACAGTCACACGTTGTTTGCTTCATGCTCCACCGTGACACTTATCACCTTTTATCCCCAGGGTGTGATTTGGAAAAAGATTGTAGAAAAATCCAGTTTCATCCATGTTAAACGCATCACACGAGGCATACTTTTCCCTCGCTCGGTTGAATTCATGCAACCAGCTGTTCGCACTTTCTTTATCAGCTTTATTTGCTTCACCACAAATTTGTACAGATGAAATTCAATGTCTCTTTTGGAACCGCTACAACCAACCAGCAGAACAATGGAAGTCTTCGATGCCCATATCTTTAGCAATATCATTTGCTTTTGACTGAATCACAGGGCCAGTTAAAGGTATGTCAGACGCACGTATATGATTGAACCATTCTAGCAGTAACGTCTCGATGTCTTCATACCTGGCGGTACGAGGTCGTTTAGATTTGTTTCCAGAACCTGATGCCGCAGCATTAATAATTTTTTCTCGATTCCTAATAATCGTAGATAAAGTAGATTAAGGTATTCCAAACTGCTCTGCAATTGCTGTTTTCTTGGTACCACGGTCCACTTCATCTAGAATAGAGCTGTCTGTTTCCTCTTTGCCATTTTCGAGTGCTACGGTACCGGTTTTAATTGTAGTTTTTATTCAGTATTCCAACTCTATACGGCTATGACTAACAGAACACCTGTAAAATCTGGCACTACGTTCCTAAATGCTGCTGTACACGTTATTGAATGTCTTACAATGCACAGCATACGCTGGTTGTTGAGGTGATAATCGCTGCTACCGACCTACAGTACGTTAAAAACGAGTCAACAATAACTATAATTAGCTTTGTAGCTATATTTCCTACATTCATTTTGGAAAAAAATACGCTTTAGAATACTCTAAGATCGGAAGTTTGTGTTACAGAGAAATTTAATTACGTTAGGAAGTGAAACAGAGTCCGTAATTCACCTTAACTGAAATTCGTGTTAACCGAAAAAACATACCATTAGAACTAATGCATTCCTGGTGGGACCAATATTTTTTCGCATTAACCGCGAGTTCGCGCTAACGAGGTTATACTGTAGTTGAAACGTAATTCCTAATTTACTTACTTTTTGCTGTGGTTAGTACAACTGGCGATCGCCCAGCAAACCATTATTTTTCGTTTAAAAACTTACTCTAAGAACTCCGTCAATACGCTCGACAGTCACTATTAAAAATTCAGAGTGCCGTGATAAACGTTGTATTCGGTTGTAAACGCTATTACAGCACAACACATTATGGCAATTGCGGGCTACTGAGCGCTCGTTGGGTTGGGTCTGATTTCAGCGACGCGCCTTGCTACAGCGCACACTCCTCGTGATCCCTAACGTGTATCCTAGTGTCCGTGTTTCTGTTTAAGTGAGATATCTTTTCACATAACTGTACGAACGATCTAGGCTGTGCAACTAGAAAGCTGTTAAGAACACCGATTTATTGGAGTTAACAGTAACACAGTTACTTAGCAATCAAACAAAGCGGAGACGTAGCCACGTTCAAGGCTATAATCTAATCTCTACTACTTCTAGCAAACAGCCCAAAAATGTTAACGCTGCAATAATTCATTTAAGAGGTCAATTTACCTACACACACCTCATAAACTGCGCTCACTGCGGGATCTCTCGATGTAGGATTAGATCGTTCGACTCGACTCTGTGTGCCTCTGCGGATGCAACCAGACACCGGCCGCCCGCCGAGACGTCGCTCATCGGCATGTACACGGACGGGCCTCGCTCCCTCGGTAGCGCTAGCGCGCGCAACTAATTACTGCTCATCAACGTTCCGCTGCAGTGACGCGCGCCACCTCCCAAAGGAGATGGTGGCGCCATGAACCAACTTAGCAAGTCAGCGCCGTTGCGCGAGAGCACCAAGCGGTGCGTGCTTTGAGGCGGAGCAGGCTCCTCTCCCCTGCGGAGACGCTCGGCTCTCGTACTTCGCATTACTCCTCTGACCGTGCCTTGTGGGCGGAACTCACCAGATGGCGCTGCACCGTGTCGTTATTTAGGCCGTCTTGTGGAATACTGTAGGAGTCGCGTACTTTGTGACACTTTCTGAAGTTTTTAAAAGTAACTCCCTTAATAGTTCACGTAGAAGGCTGAAACACGTATGTAACGTAGCAGCGATGGTGAGGCACGTTAAAATCTTTGACCAGAGAGCCTATTATCGTGGTTAGTATGCGCTTGACCGCGCGAGTGTTACGAGCAGTACTCTGTGAGTAGTCGTTGCGAGCAGTACGCTAGTAGTCGTCATGCAGAGCAGTCGGTCAGTAGTAGCAGCCCAGTGCGGTTGTATGATGTAGCCTGTCGGCAGCAGTGGTCTAGTCCTGTCACGGTCACGAGCGGGACGCAGTCGGCGAGCGTCGACATGGCATTCTGGTCAAGATGCTGAATGAGGTATATTGTTAATTAAGGTAATCATCAGATAATGTAAAGTTTATTTATTGTAATTAATTTCCAACAAGTGCCCCAATAATAATTTTGATTTCAAAGCAATTTTTACAAAAAAAAAATTCATTTAATTACGATTTCCTTCATTTCCCTTAAAGAAAAGTTTCAGTTAAATTTAAAAATAAAAAAATATATTATTTGCAATGCAGTTCCTCCAAGCTGTGCGCAACAATAAGAGCAGAAATTTGACAAGCAGTTTCAATGAGGTAAGAAATTAATTCTGATTTTTTGCACAAGGGCCAAAGACCGATATTTCGGTTTAATTGAATTTTCATTATCACTGAAGTCTCATTAGCATTGAATTGTTTTTCATTATTTTCGTGACAGCTTACACCTTGAGTCAGATTGCGATTCTCATTTTTTATTGTCATTAAACTTAATTGCTTGGGAGGTTACGCTTGGCTCCCATTTATTATTATATTTTTTATTTAAATATTAGTGTGGGGACAATATTACACTTGGCTCCTATTCATTTTATATTTCTGTCCTGTCCTTTAAAAATTTTGGTGGGGAGGTTACACTTGGCGACACCCAGTCAAGGATCGAATTTCGTTGAGAGTCTTTTGAAAAACAGTCAGATATCTGCTCTTATTTGCTTAGATATAATTAGGATTTGGCGCAACGCTTTTACTAATCTTGTGACTTTCTTTCTACAGGTCAACGGCAATTCGTTGCTCTGTTGTATTTGTTTGTTGCCTTTTTGCATTTGTGCTTATTTGTTTTGTGAATATTTGTGACTATTGTAAAAATGCCGCGAAAGACTGTGAATAGTGTATCGCGAGGTATTTTGAATGAAATTACCGACTTAAACAGCGTGACCGATAGTAATTGTGACACGCAGTGTAATGATGACAATCCTGCGTTCACTGACAATCAGTGCATTCCAACCACTAATGATGACTTTTACCTTAATGATGAACAAACGAACTCAATTGTCTCGTCTGTTAATATGACGACAATTGATGACGCGGAGCGGTCTATAGTAATGAGCGCTGCCGAGCTTAACACACCCGATCTAGAAAATCCAAGTAATGTACAGACAAATTTTTCTAGTGAAAATGAACAGTGTACTGGAAGTACGACGGATCCATTTAATTCCGAATTAGTGTCTGACAGTGTACATCCGACTGATAAACCATTCTGTAAATTACAGAATGACCAAATGGTCACGCAAAACAAGACAATTTCAGATCCACCATTAAATAGCACGGAGAATAGAAATGCTAATTTTGTATCGGATCCACTTAAGGCATTGTTGCTACAAATTCTTGAATCAAACAAACAACAGAGTGAAGATTTCAAACAACAATTTAGTGGACAGGACAAAAAATTTAATAAAATTGATGAAAATTTTAGACAACTTAATGAACAGATCAGACAACAGAGTGAAAGTTTCGACAACCATTTCAAACAACTTTTAGAGAAACAATTGATAAAAGTTTCGAACTCACAAATGAAAAACAAGACGATCTTAAAGAACAGAACAAACAAGTTAGTGAGCAGATTAACAGCTGTTACCGTGCAATGTCAGGACAGTAAAGAACAATTACGTGAGGATACTAAGACTTGTGCTAATAACAGTAATGAAGAAGTTGGCACTGTTGCACAAGAATTAAATAGTACACGTGTAGGCACAACAAAATCATATAAAGACAAGATTAATGCAGTCACTGAACAATGTTCAGCGAACGAAACACAGATACACGAAATTAATGCAGTCACTGAACAATGCCGTAAAAACGCAGTACAGATACGCGACGAGTTTAATTTAGAGCCACTGGAAGTTTCACACACTCCGAATACGGAAGTTGACGAGAAATTTGCACGACAGATCAACCAAATTGACGAAAGTGTTACAGTAACAGAGTTGAAAACTATTTCAGTCACCAATACGTCACAGAATCCGCCACTTTGCGAACATTTGTCTGACTCGCGCAGCGTGTATAATGTGAGCAATTTACAGCAACTACGCGACTTAAAATCCGAAAAGCCACGCGACTTAAAATCTGAAAAGCTACGCAACGTGAAATCCGAAACGACACAGACGAACAGATTCACACACAAACCTGAACGTGTTATCAAACTGAGTGACGAGAACGTAGATTTCGAGCAATTTGCATTTGTAAGAAAATGTAAGGAATTTAATAATGACAGAACACAGGTACACGCTTTGAGCTGTATACGACAATTTATTTTTGTGCTTTCACCGCTATTACCTGTAATGGAGAAACTAGCTTTGAACCTGAGGCGACAATTTGCTATAGTATTTTCATCAGCATTACGTATTATGCAGAAACTGGAATTAGCAAGAATACAGCGATTTACTTTTGGAATTTTACCGGCATTGCCTGCAACGCAAAAGCTAAAATTTATTTGCAGTGCGTAAATGACCTCAGGGGATTCATTACGCTTTAATGAATATGTGCCGTAGCGAGCATAGGGCCCCGAGCTGTAGTAGTGCTGTTTCATCTTTAGTTTTCTGCACTGCTGCCTTCTCTTCTACTATCCTTTATATCTATCAAAACTGCTCTTTAACTATTGCTCTTTGTAGAATTAAGAAACGTTGTAATGAAAACCCGATATGACAAATCTTTACCGAATGTGACAATTTTTAGTAGACACTCCCGTAATGACAACTACCGCCGTAACTTTAATAACAGATAAAATCGTAATCATCAGTATGTACAAAATTTTCGGCAGTCGCAACCACATTTTTGTAACAATAGATGTTTTTCACCACAATAGCATGAAAATCAGCCGCTTAGCATACGTAACCAACAATGCAGTCTACAAGGTCAACCAAACTTTAATGTTTCGCCGCGTGCACGTATAGTCCCAGCTCCAACAAATAGTAACGCATGGCAGCAAAGAAATAACTACGTACAGATAACATACTATTTCAATTCCTATCGCAATGCACCGTATAGAAATGACTATTACGACAGACGTAAAAATAATGAGCACAATTATCAGCGTACATTTAATAACAGTCTATCTTATCAGCAGCAAGAACATCAGCAACAACAAATAATCATGAATGAAACAGACAATAGGTGTCATCCATAGCGTAACACGTCAGTAAGAAATAACAGAACAGTTCATATAGTGGATATGCCACAACATTCTCCCGTAAATAATAACACGAACGATAGATTTTAACCAGATACAGCACAGATTGCATATTACGGTAACGCAAACATTATTTTTGACACGCAGAATTTTGCACACTCTGAATTTATGAACCTGAAACATGCTTTGTTGAATGCACCACTTTTATCGCACCCAGACCTTACTAGAAATTCTTCCATTGCCACCGACAGTTCCAACACCGCTTTAGGCGTACACATTTTCCAGGAAATTGAAGAAGATGGGTCTACAGTAATTAAAAACATCGCATTTGCAAGTCGCATTCTGTCACCTGCTGAACGAAATTATTCTGTTACAGAACTTGAAACATTATGTGTTGTATGGGCTTTTACGAGATTTCGGCACTTCCTTTATGGCAGACATACCACCGTTTACACAGACCACCGAGCAATACAATTTTTACTTTCGGCTAAATTTACTCACGACAGGTTAAGTAGATGGAAACTTTATTTACAGGAATTTAATTTTACGATTGTTCACATTCCCGGCACACAAAATGTTATAGCAGACGCACTATCGCGTTCTCTCGGCAACAATCAGCAAGACGTAGCAACCAACTTCTGCAAAACAAATTTCAGTGTCATGTACATTCAGCAAGTTGCATTTGAAAACTTTATTTCATCGTCATTACAGGACATAGCACAAGAGCAAAATAAAGACAATGTGTGGAAAGAAATTAAACACCTTTGGCAAGATAGGAATAATGTTACGATTAGAAACCACTACACTGTACGCAATGACATTCTGTTTCGCCGCTCTCATCCTGACAGCAACAATTGGTTATTATGCATTCCTGACGAACTGGTTAACAAACTAATTTGGTACACTCATTTAAGTTACGCACATTACGGAGCACGAAAATGTTTTCTTATACTGAGACAGAACAGTTATTTTACCAACATGGAAAAACGTATACGACGAGTCTTAGCGTCTTGTTAAATTTGCCAGAAAGCTAAATCAGACACCACTTTACATATTCCTCCTTTATATCCCATTATACCTGTTAAATTGAGACATATGGCCGCAGTAGACATTTTTGGTCCTATTCCGATAACTAACAGAGGTTTTTGCTACATCTTTGTCGCTGTTGAACTCACTTCAAAATTTGTTTCTTTCACTCCGTTACGCAAAGCTACTGCTAAAGCTGTTTCGAAAGCATTTGTAAAACATTTTCTATTTCATGTAGGGCATGTGATGAAAGTAATTTGTGACAATGGATCTCAATTTCGTTCTGGTATATGGACACGTATGTTACGAGCTAGAAACATTTCTCCGATCTATATATCCAAGTACCATGCTTCTTCGAACCCCTGTGAAAGATTAATGAAAGAAATTGGTAAGCTGTGCCGAATATACTGCCACAAAAGACATATTGATTGGGATACACACATACTCTCATTCCAAGATGTAATTAATTCCATTCCAAATGAATCCACTATGCTATCTCCGTCTGTTATACTGAAAAACGTTGAACCACCAAATAAAATTAAAGAATTAGTAAACTTCCCTAAATGTCGTCGACTAAGACACCATGAAATAATTGACATTGCGCTGAACAACATCAAACGTGCCGCAGAGCGCCGAAGAAGACAGCAAAAACAGGTTTGTAGACGCCGCGACTTTCACGTTGGACAGAAAATATTAATACGTACACACTATTTATCCAGCAAATTAAAAGGTAAGTGCAGTAAATTTGAACTTCTATACGCAGGTCCATATCGGATTCGCAGCATCCCTCACCCCAATGTTGTACACGTCGAAACTTTGAGAACCAGAAAATCGAAAGGCAACCACCATTGGTCAAATATTAAACCCTTTGTTGAATGAAGACACTGTATGATTCAACACACTATGATGCCATTTACTAATGCAATTATATTCACCTGACTAATTACTGATGATTATCGTATTTTTTCTTGGCAAGTGCCCGGCAAGGTAAGGTTAGCAGGTCGCTTTTCTTGTCGTCACACATCAGACCATGCATATTTTTCCAGATGAACTTACGTATTTTATGAATAATTATGCAATTCTATGTAATCACGTATTAATTTTATCAAATTCTCTCTCCATTAAAGTCTTTAATTCTCGCCTCTATTAACTACACTACATACAAGCTGAACACAACGAACGTCACATCTTGTCTTTTTATGTACGATTGTTTTCATGTTTTGTTTATATGCATTGTGAAATAGCTGAGATATAACACACACCAGTTGACTTTGACATTTTTGTTGCCCTATGATATCTCAACATCGTGACTGTTTTATATTTTTTGCTGCTGCATTGTATTATTCTGTGTACATTTTTGCATCTGAACAGTGTCAATGTCTTTGACGTATTACGTTTTCTGTCATGTTATGCTGTATGGTTAATTGTGTCACCATAAACCAGTCATTATTTAGTGGGTATATGATTTAAATGCAGGACATTAATCTTTGTTCATCAATTTCAGAAAGAAATGATGCGTGTAAGAAATAAATTCAACAGAAATGGGAATTTCACCTACGGAATAAACGATAGAAGATGCAATAACTTTATGAGGAAGAGTAAATGGATCAGGATTAACAAGCATTAACAAGAATATACTATAGTCATCGTAGAATAGCAGTCTTAACTAATTTTTTCTTTCAGAATACAAGGTGATTGATGCAGGCTGTCAGACAGAACTACACATCTTAGTTTTAGTGATGAAATATGCTAGAGATAAGGATTAGTTGTGTAATGAGTAATGAAGTGATTTTTTTTGCAGATGATAATGAATGCTGATGAATAATGATGAAGAATATGCTGTTATGAATAATGAAGTTTTTCTTTACAGATGATGATAATAATGAAGTTATGATAATATGGATAATGAAGTGATTGATAATGTTGAAGTTATGTATTTACGCTACGTAGTTATTTAAGTATTTGTTGCAGTTCGTTTTGACAGCAGGTGTTATATTGCATAGTAGGATGACGGAAAGTTTTGGAAAGGACAGCTATGGAACACATTTTTATACACATTTCACTACTTGTTAATTTGAAGTTCACTACTTTTCAGCATAGTGTGCGTTTCTTCTTTCAGGTCAATAACCCATTTTGTATTTTTTCCAGGAGAAGCTTTTCATGATACTTACTAAACCTGTTACTTATTATACGTGTTCTAGTACTTGCATTTTTATTTTTTACCCATTTGTGTTTATCATTTATAAATGTAATCACATTTACTGCCTTGTTACATAACCTTGCTACAGCTGACTCATGACGAATGATGTTACCTATCCTCATTTGCAGCAATAGGTCAAAAGCAAATAGTGTTATGCCTCAGCAATTAATTATCGATCACAACGCAATTCATTGCTGACAAAAAAAAAAAAATATTACCAGTCCCACACAATGTCACTAGTTTATGATAATTCTGAGTAATGCTGATTAGCTCTGAATAGTATGTCACTTCAGTAATGACTTCTTAATGATACAAAAAAATATATATAAAATAATGCTTTGTAACTGGCCAAGGACTGCCACTGTTTATTGTAATGAAACTACTTATAATGGCCATGATTATTAATGCTATGACTGTAATTAACTGATTTTTAATATTGACTTCGTAATGATCTGAGTAATACTGAATGATGAACAATGCTTTATTCTATTCAATACTTGCTGGCAACTGAGTGCCAATAATTAATGTCACTCAATGAATTGTTATTAATTATGCCATTAATTAGCTCTTGTTTTCAATGTTGATACTTTGTAACTGGAAAAGAATGTAATTGTTTCATAATGCTTTGTAATTAGGAGAAGGCTAATGATTCTTACTATATATTGAAATGACAAATGATTAACTATGCTTTATAATTGGAAATGAATGTGATTGTTTAATAATGCTTTGTAATTAGGAGAAGGCTAATGATTAATACTATTGGAATGACAAATGATTAATTAACTATGCTATACTTTGTAACTGGAAAAGAATGCGATTATTTCATAATGCTTTGTAACTAGGAAAAGAAGGTTACTGATTCTATGTAAAACAATTAATGAACATTTTTCTGTAATACTACATACATGGTACAGAAATGTTCAACAACTGGGCTATGAATGCCGCAAACTACTAATGTCCTTTACCTTATGAGCTAACTACCCTGAATTACTGCAATGTCCATTTGTCCTGTTTATCCTAGTGATCATGGAGCACTATCTTTGGTTTTGCACTAATTCTACGTTGGTGTGCCTTGTAAGAGCGTGGTGTTGACACGACATGCTGTCCACCACCGTGAGCGATGAAGACGTTATTATGGTCCCACTGTTTGGTGTACCTAATGTACTGCCAAAATGAGAACATGGAACATTACTACGACAGTTCAGTGTCTTGGCTACGCTGATAAATTCTGATGGGAAAAGAACTTCAAGTTGTGTCACTTGGTGTTGTACTTCTGTGGAAAGATATGGACTTTCAGAGCAGCTGTGTGCAATCTAAAGTGCTACAACCATGATGCAATCCTTCCCTTTCCTATCCTAATTCTTGTCACATAGTGAAAATCATTTTTTTGCTAACATCATTTATGTTCATGGGTTATACATTTTTTTCGATTCGCTGAACTCCAGTGCGAGTACACTTATGTCACTTGTCGATATGATTTTTTTTTTGCCATTATGTTTATTTGTTGTGAAAATGCTAAAGACATTTTTTCGATTTGTTCTGAAGTACAGTATATGTACACTCTTGTCTTTTATGTTGTATATACATTTTTTATTTTGATGATATGTTCTGAACTATAGTGCAGGTGCACTTATGTTATGTGTTAATATGTTTTCTACTGAACTTCAGTGCCTGTGCACTTTTCTCATTTTTCTATATGATTTCTACTCATTCTGTATGTTCAATACTTCAGTATGTATGCACTTATGTCATTTGTTATTCATTGTATATACATTTCATCATTTGCTGATATGTTCTCAACTGCAGTGCATGTGCACTCATGTCACTTATCAACACGATTTTCTGCCATTCTGTTTATTTGTTCTGAAAATGCTAAAGAATTTTTTCAGTGCCTGTGCACTTTGTTATCTGTCAAATAATTTTTATATACATTTTTCTGATTTGCTACTATGTTTTGTACTCACATTTTGTCTTTATCTGATATATTTTGTACTCGTGCACCACATTTAATTTATGTACTAAATTTGAATATTCTGTAAATTGTAAAAATTTCTTGCGATGGCAAGTCCAAATGACTCACCATCGCTGCCAAATGTTTGCCCCCCCAGTGGAGGGTTATGAAACACGTATGTAACGTAGCAGCGATGGTGAGGCACGTTAAAATCTTTGACCAGAGAGCCTATTATCGTGGTTAGTATGCGCTTGACTGCGCGAGTGTTACGAGCAGTACTCTGTGAGTAGTCGTTGCGAGCAGTACTCTGTCAGTAGTCGTTGCGAGCAGTACGCTAGTAGTCGTCATGCAGAGCAGTCGGTCAGTAGTAGCAGCCCAGTGCGGTTGTATGATGTAGCCTGTCGGCAGTAGTGGTCTAGTCCTGTCACGGTCGCGAGCGGGACGCAGTCGGCGAGCGTCGACATGGCATTCTGGTCAAGATGCTGAATGAGGTATATTGTTAATTAAGGTAATCATCAGATAATGTAAAGTTTATTTATTGTAATTAATTTCCAACAAGTGCCCCAATAATAATTTTGATTTCAAAGCAATTTTTACAAAAAAAAATTCATTTAATTACGATTTCCTTCATTTCCCTTAAAGAAAAGTTTCAGTTAAATTTAAAAATAAAAAAAATATATTATTTGCAATGCAGTTCCTCCAAGCCGTGCGCAACAATAAGAGAAGAAATTTGATAAGCAGTTTCAATGAGGTAAGAAATTAATTCTGATTTTTTGCACAAGGGCCAAAGACCGATATTTCGGTTTAATTGAATTTTCATTATCACTGAAGTCTCATTAGCATTGAATTGTTTTTCATTATTTTCGTGACAGCTTACACCTTGAGTCAGATTGCGATTCTCATTTTTTATTGTCATTAAACTTAATTGCTTGGGAGGTTACGCTTGGCTCCCATTTATTATTATATTTTTTATTTAAATATTAGTGTGGGGACAATATTACACTTGGCTCCTATTCATTTTATATTTCTGTCCTGTCCTTTAAAAATTTTGGTGGGGAGGTTACAAGGCTAAGGATTTTACTCAACATAGCTACACATCTCTTCTTTCGAATTCCATCTTTTCAACAATCTATTTCTTATATAGGAGGGGACGGGGAATTTCTTTTGTGTGTCATACTGTGGGGAGTGCAAGTTGTCAAACCATGCGACACTCCTCATTTTACGCAGAATACTCATACACAGTGGATGTTTCGCATCGTTGTAGTGACTTTATTTGAACCTACATATTCTACGTGCTACAAATTACCATTTTTAATCCACAAACAAATGAAATAGTTCTTGTGAGAATAAAACAGGGTAGTCAATTGATCGTGATCGGGCCAAATATCTCACGAAATGAAACCTCATGGCAGATTAAAACTGTGTGCCGGACCGAGACTCGAACTCGGGACCTGCCTTTTGCGGGCAAGTGCTCTACCAACTGAGCTACCCAAGCACGACTCACGCCCCGTCCTCACTGCTTTACTTCTGCCAGTACCTCGTCTCCTACCTTCTAAACTTTACAGAAGCACTCCTGCGAACCTTGCAGAACTAGCACTCCTGAAAGAAAGGATATTGCGGAGACATGGCTTAGCTACAGCCTTGGGAATGTTTCCAGAATCTCATTCTGGCATCTCACGAAATAAGTGCCAAATGAAAAAACAATGTAGAACGAGACTTGTCTAGCTTCAAGGGGGAAAGCAGACGGCGCTATGGTTGGCCCGCTAGATGGCGCTGCCATAAGTCAAACGGATATCGACTGCGTTTTTTTAAATAGGAACCACCATTTTTATTACATATTCGTGAAGTACGTAAAGAAATATGAATGTTTTAGTTGGACCACTTTTATCACTTTGTGATATGTGGCGCTGTAATAGTCACAAACATATGGCTCACAATTGTAGACGAACAGTTGGTAACAGATGGGTTTTTTTAATTAAAATACAGAACGGTGGTACGTTTGAACATTTTATTTCGGTTGTTCCAATGTGATAAATGTACCTTTGTGAACTTATCATTTCTGAGAACGCATGCTGTTGAAGTGTGATTACCTGTAAATACCACATTAATGCAATAAATGTTCAAAATGATGTCCGTCAACCTCAGTGCATTTGGTAATACGTGTAACGACATTCCCCTCAACAGCGAGTAGTTCGCCTTCCGTAATGTTCGCACATGCATTGACAATGCGCTGACGCATGTTGTCAGGCGTTGTCGGTGGACCACGATAGCAAATATCCTTCAACTTTCCCCACAGAAAGAAATCCAGGGACGCCAGATCCGGTGAACGTGCGGGCCATGGTATGGTGCTTCGACGACCAATCCACCTGTCATGAAATATGCTATTCGATACCGCTCCAACCGCACGCGAGCTATGTGACGGACATCCATCATGTTGGAAGTACGTCACCATTCTGTCATGCAGTGAAACATCTTGTAGTACCATCGGTAGAACATTACCTAGGAAATCAGCATACATTGCACCATTTAGATTGCCATCGATAATACGGGGACCAATTATCCTTCATCCCATAACGCCGCACCATACATTAACCAGCCAACGTCGCTGATGTTCCACTTTTCGCAGCCATCGTGGATTTTCCGCTGCCCAACAGTGCATATTATGCCGGTTTACGTTACCGCTGTGGTGAATGACGCTTCGTCGCCAAATAGAACGCGTGCAAAAAATCTGTCATCGTCCCGTAATTTCTCTTGTGCCCAGTGGCAGAACTGTAGACGACATTCAAAGTCGTCGCCATGCAATTTCTGGTGCATAGAAATATGGTACGGGTGCAATCGATGTTGATGTAGCATTCTCAACACCGGCGTTTTTGAGATTCCCGATTCTCGCGCTATATGTCTGCTACTGATGTGCGGATTAGCCACAACAGCAGCTAAAACACCTACTTGGGCATCATCATTTGTTACAGGTCGTGGTTGTGACGTTTCACATTTGGCTGAACACTTCCTGTTTCGTTAAATAACGTAACTATCCGGCGATCGGTCCGGACACTTGGATGATGTCGTCCAAGATACCGAGCAGCGTACATAGCACACGCCCGTTGGGCATTTTGATCACAATAGCAATACATCAACACGATATCGATCTTTTCCGCAATTGGTAAACGGTCGATTTTAACACGGGTAATGTGTATCACGAAGCAAATATCGTCCGCACTGGCGGAATGTTACGTGATACTACGTACTTCTACGTTTGTGACTATTACAGCGCCATATATCGCAAAGCAAAAAAAGTGGTCCAACTAAAACATTCATATTTCTTTACGTACCACACGAATATGTAATAAAAAATGAGGGTTCCTATTTAAAAAAACGTAGTTGATATCCGTTTGACCTTGGCAGCGCCATCTAGCGGGCCAACCATAGCGCCATCTGGTATCCCACTTCAAGCTAGACGAGTTTCGTTCTTTGTAGTTTTTTCGTTTGATGCTTATTTCGTGAGATATTTGGCCCGGTCACTATCAACGGACTTTATATATATATATATATATAGAGAGAGAGAGAGAGAGAATGGAAATTCAGTGCTTAAGGTCGACAAATCAGGAGGATCAAAGGACATCCAGAATTATTTTTACTTTGGTCATGGCTGGTACTGGTTTCTTGCTATCTCGTCGGGAGTGGAGAACCTGAGCCCAGGGTATAATTTCCCACAGTATTTCACAACTATGTAAGGGTAATTCTCATACGTAGCATCAGGGCACGGCTAATGATGAAGGAGGGCGGAAACAAGAGTTTGCTCATTGGCGAAAGTGCTGATAGACTGGTGGCAGAGGATACATCGTTGCTGATTCCATCCTGTCGTTTAGACTTGTCATTGATTTTAGTACCTGGTTAAGCTGCAATGATTTTGTCGATGGCAAGAACGATTTTTTCATATAAACGGCCACAAAACGTGAATGAAGAAATAGTTCAAATTGCCAAAGTTCGCATTTTATAGCTGATATTATTGAGATGAACATAAAAATTTTACAGGTTTCTCAGGACACCGCATGCAGTGAAGTCAGAGGAGACTACATCATTCACGTTCACACACTGAATTTTGTAAACATGTAGAAACTTGTAGTTAAAGCAGATTCCACGTATAATCTGTTCCACCTCTTCCAGACAGGTAGCGAAACCTCCTGAGTTTCTACCGAAACATTAGCTTGACCCCCACAGTCGCTAGAGAGCCCTAGTTGTCAAAACCTGTGACTGCCACATAGCTGGGAGCCTGTTACAGAGGTGCAGAGTTTTACGGTATTGGTAGGCTGCAACAGTCCCGAACAATGGAGTCACCACTACCACTGCCACAGTCTTGTTCACTTCGTAATGTAAAGCTTTGCAGTTAGCTCACATGTTCATGAGAAAATGAATTGGCCACACCTACCTGTTGTGGTGATACGTGAATTTTTTTTTGTTGGTTATGCCTTGGCTCCCACAATACCATCTCGTGTGCTACTTTGACACCTTCAATTCGTTTCCACCCTTTTCCACGGCTAGTGTAACTGGGGCGATGTTGCGACTCAACCGGTAACTGATAAAATAAATGAAACATTGTGTAAAAAGGTCGCCAACACGAAAGGAAGAAGTAAATTCTGTGATCTTTGTGTCTAAGTCAGAGCAACAAATCAACGTGCCTAACAGCACATACACGCTGTAAGCAAAAAATGAAAACGACGCACAAGGAAGGAATTATCCACATGGGACGGTGTGACGTGACGTACATGTACAGACTAACAAATGATTATCATTTAAAAAAAATTGAAAGATTTTTTCAACATAAAGAGCTCCGCAAATTGAGCAAGTCAGTAACACCTCTGGCTCTTATGTAAGCAGTTATTTGGCTTGGCATTGAGTGACAGAGTTGTTGAATGTAGTCGTGAAGGATATTGTGCCAAATTATGTCCGGCTGGCGCGTTAGATGGTCAAAATCCCGAGCTGATTAAAGAGCTCTGCCCATAATGTTACGAACGTTCTCAACTGGGGAGAGATTTGGCCAACTTGCTGGCCAAAGTAGAGTTTGAGAAGCACGAAGACAAGCTGTAGAAACTCTCGCCAAGGGTGGAAAGGCATTAGCGTGCTGAAATGTAAACTCAGGATGACTTGCCATGAAGGGGATCAAAATGGGGTTAGAATATCTTTGACGTACCACTGTGCCGTAAGGGTGCCACGTTTGAGAACCAAAGGGCTGCTGCCGTGAAATGAAATAGCACCCCAGACCATCGCTCCTGGTTGTCAGGCCATACCACGCGTGACAATCAAGTTGGTATCCCACTTCTGTCCGGAGAATCTCCAGACACTTCACTGGTCAACTAGGATGTTCGAAGCCGGACTCATCATTGAAGACAACTCTACTGCAGTCAGTGAGATTCCACGTCTCGATGACCAGCGAAGACAGGTTTGGAGAGCTGCAGACAGCAGTGGGATATCAACTTGACTGTCACCCATCATATGACCCGACAACCACGAGTGATGGTCTGGGTTGCCATTTTACCAGGGCTATTCGGAAAGTAAGGAACGATAGGTTGCGAAATGAAACCCACAGTGAAAATCAAAACCATTTTATTTGGAGCAGTTAGCTACACCTTCCCGCTACTTCTCTACACAGTCGCCGCTCAGACTTAGACATCTGTCATAGCGTTGTACCAACTTTTCAATGCCCTCGTTATAGAACACAGCCGCCAGTGCTTTCCAACAATTTTCTACTCTGGACTGCAGCTCGTTGTCTGTGTCAAAATACTGTCTTCATAACCAGAGGTTCATTTGAGCAGAGATGAACCTCAGGGGTAGCCAATTACGGTCTCTATTGTGGGTGATATAACACTTCCCATCGAAAACGCAGCAGGAGCATCTTCATTGCCCCTGCAGTGTGTGGCCGAGAATTGTCTTGTAGAACGAACTGCATGACAGTTATGTTATGTGGATTACATAGCTTAAGGCGAAATCTTTCGCCGGGCCCTCCTACTTGGCGGGAGATGCTAATTTCCAGCCATCTTTACATTCTCACTGTGAGCTCAGAACTGGAAAGAGAGACATGATGAGATCGACAGGCGTACTAGACACAGTGCCCAACGCATCTGTGCCAAGCTTCATCAGATTTTCACTGTATTTTCCATTTCGCGACCGATCGTTCCTTACTTTCCGAAAAACCCTCGTATTTCATAAAAGGAGCCCTTTGGTTATCATCCACGGCGCCCATGCAGCACAGCGGTACATCTCTGCCCCTCTTTATTGCCATTCATGGCAAGTCATACTGGGCTTAACTTCAATAAGATAGTGCCTGCCTGCAGTTTCTGCTGCTTTTCTTCCTGCTTGCAAATCCTACCTTGGCCAGCAAGGTCGACGTATCTCTCCCTAATTGAGATCGTTTGGAGCGTTATGAGTAGTGCCGTCCAACCAGCTCGGTATTTTGACCATCTAACGTACCAATTGGACATAATTTAGCCCAATATCCATCAGGAGGCCATCCATCAACTCTATTAATGAATCCTTAGCAAAATAACTTCTTGCATAAGGGTCAAAGATCAACCAAGGCATTATTGACTTGCTTAATTTATGAAGATCGTGCTCTTGAATAAATCATCCAAATTTTCTGAAACTGGAATTATTTGTTTGTCTGTACATATGCGTCACATCTACTAGGTTTCGTCCTATCCGGATAATTCCTTGCGGTGGGCCTTCTTTTTTTGTGTTAGCGTGTATTATTATATGATCAACTGGAGGATCTTGATCACTAGTTCTGATGATACTTTCGTATCTTTAGGTAAAGTAAACATACATTGACGTTTAATTCAAATCAATTTATTACCGTATACTAACAGAAACATCTTAGAAATATTAAAACAGGTTAATAAATGACAACAGACAATCTACACACCTAACCTAGGTACTCATCCATGTGCGTTACCGTATTTCCGTAGATTTTTTTCTCATCCTCGCTGTAATCGGCTAGTCTCGTGCAGCACCTGGGACACGTCCTTCCTCTATCAGAGTGCAGCCAAGAATGAGGTCTTGCGCAGTGGCTTAAGCAGGTTCCCGTCAACATCACATTCACCTGCACAACTTTGAATTTAGCCAATCGGCGTTCTCCAGATCCCCCGTTACAAGTCAGGCTACTTCCTGTCGTTGCAGAATGGGAACTTATTAATAGTATTCGTACAAGTATATTCGTATATCCCTTTTACAGGAGATTTTAAAAAAAAATCCTATTAATTCAGATCGCTCACTGCGCTAATAATTCGACATTTAGGATTCATTAAATAGCACCAAAGTCTCTTCCTACAGTTTCTCTGTTAAATTTCCTTTCCCTCGAGGATTTGGGGGGGGGGGGGAGGAGTAGGGGGCGGGAAAGTGACGCCCGTTCTGTAACGGTCCTTGAAGGGGGAAAAAAGAAAAAATCATCTCATCGTAGCTGGAATGTGCCGGACTAGGGGTGCAGCTTTATCTGCGAACAAACGCACCCCTATACGCGATGCCACGGCCTGCTTTGTCCACTCAGAGGACAGCCCGAGATCTCTCTTTTATTGCAAAATGTTGTCGTCTCCTTACCTTACTCTAACACCTCGCCCTTTCGCCCTGACGACGGTGGCAATCTGTCTTCGTGACAAAGACTCCATGTGACGCTGAAAACTTTACGGAAACATCCTGACCCATTAACGGACAACCGCCGCACATAGACTGGGCGATGAAGCATCCAAAATCGGCTCGTCTCGTTGGATTATCCCTGGATGAAGAGGTGGTATATTGTTTCTCAAGGCACCATTATGACAGATTTCTGGAGAGATGGGATGGTGGATTGCCTTTCTGAAATACAGGCAACTTACTGGATGATCTAGGCGAACAAACGAGTGCACAGGAAAAGACAGTAGGTTTCTGTATCTTACACAGGTGATACGTGTTGCCAGATGTATTGCGGCCTTATTTCGTCCATGTTAATATCCTCCACCATCTGTCTGGACGGTATCCTTGTTGGCAAGGAGAGTGCACCGTCTTATGAGGTTTACGACGAACTCGCACTTTGCCGTAAGTGTGTGTCAATATGTAGTGCGACACATCAGTCCAAGTAACCTCTTTCGTTTCGAGCATCCAATGGTGGAATTCCTCCGTTAAATCTAGTATCTGTGCTCTGCGGTGTGTGCAGCGCAGAGGTAGGGCGGTGGATTCGGTACCTCATAGTAAGGAGGTAATTCTGGATGACACAACTGCTCGCTGGTCGTTATTGTCCAGTGTTTGGATGGCGAGCGATTTTCTGCACTGTGACTTGTCTGTCTGCATTTACAATCCTTGATACACGATGACGACACCTGTCATCATCGTGTTACAGCTCGTGAGAGTCGACTATGAGGTGGTGGTGTTCGCAAATCGGGTTATTCATTGTAGATCCTTGACACGATTGCACATGAAAAGCCTAGTATCTACACGACTTCAGAGAGAGACACAATGTGGTTACGATCAAATGTATTCATGGCCGGTAGTTTTCCCGTCGTACAATAGAGCAAATGTTTGGAGACGATAATTGTATCAGCATGAAAATGAACCCTGTCAAAAAGCAGTACTTGTGAGTCAAATGTCTGTGGACAGTAACATTCCTGAAATCTCTGCCAGGCACTTAAGTGCGATTTCTGGAGTACACATGTAGATGCAGATGTAGAAATGGACTGGCCTGCACAGAGTCTGACCTGAAACCAATGGAACACCTTTGGGAAATCAGAACATTGACTTCAGTCCAGATCCCTGCCTCCAACTTCACCACCGTTTCGGGTCTTCAGGAAAAACAGACTGCAAGTTCTTCACAGACATTTCAGACACTTCTTTGAAAGTGTCCTCAGCAGAATGGCGAATGTTGGGCACATCCCACATTAATGTCCATTAATAGGTGTCCAAATTGATTTGAACAGATAGTGTATGTCCGCACCACAAAGTATTATCAAAGTTACAGAATTGTTTCTGAGAAAATTTAGTTAGTTTTCCATCTACATTCGCCCATCATGTCATACAAATTATGAGACAACTTCACTTTTCCGTCTACTTATTGGGAGATGTTTGCAGTTAGTGTTTGTGTAAGAAAAAGAGGGTTATTGCAGCAAATGTACTAAATGTTTTCGGTAGATGAACAATCAGTGTCCATTACGACCGCTCAGAGTGTAAGTAGGCTGATTAGGTTTTTATATTGGTAACGCCACGTAGCGCTCTGTATGAAAATCACTGACTGTGCTGTGTGCAGTCTGTGGCTGGTTGGCATTGTTGTAATATTCGCTATTGTTGTGTTGGGCAGTTGGATGTGAACAGCGCGTAGCGTTGCGCAGTGTTGCCAATTTAGCGACTTTGTCGCTGGAAATGGCGACTTTTGCCTTCGTCTTAGCGACAAAAAAAACTTTTTAGCGACAAAAATTATTTAGCGACTTATCTGGCGACTTTTGGAGTACTGACGACTTTTGAAGTACAAATCAAAACTATTATGGGCCAGTATTTTCATTATCAAAACTAAGATTTTTAACTATAGAATGGGTACTACACTGACTTTGTTCTAGATTTACTAAGTTAAATTAAGTTCTTAGCAGATCATGTAGCATTGTTCAGCATTTAGTAAACCTGAATGCAGGAATTGCCTACAGAGTAAGAAAACCTTGACTATAGAGCAATTCATTATTCATTACCCCCTAGCCTGTCATTGTCGATAGCGTATCGATCTATAATTCTTCAACTTTTGAACTACCTTTATTTTTTGAATTGACAAAAAACATACGTAATATTAAGTATAATAAAATAATAAAATACATTTCTGTCCAGCAACCTCTAATTTTTCGAAATGTTAACTCGCAGTCAAATTATTACCACATGCACAGTGGCAACGCGAGAACAATTCGGTATGGGTATCTCAGCCATTACGTTTTAAACAATGAACAATAGGACTGATATCAAGTTACCGAGTGAGTAGATTGTTTCATGACCTCTAGTTCGCCTGAAAAAATGGTTCAAATGTCTCTGAGCACTATGGGACTTAACTACTGTGGTTATCAGTCCCCTAGAACTTAGAACTACTTAAACCTAACTAACCTAAGGACATCACACACATCCATGCCCGTGGCAGGATTCGAACCTTGTAACCTCCCCACCGTAATTTTAAAAGAAAGAAATGACGATACTTAATAGAAATGGGAGCCAAGTGTAACCTCCCCACAAAAATTTTAAAAGAAAGAAACACGACAATATTTAATTATGAATGCTAATGGACATTGCTCTATGCGTAACCTGCCCACAATGAAATGTACTGACAATGGCAACAAAAATGTGAAATTCGCAATCTGACTCAAATATAAATTCTTCACCAAAAAATTAAAGTCCATTCAGTGATAAGAAAATTAAATTAAACCGAAATATCGGTCTTTGGCCCTGTGTAAAACAATCAGAATTAAAGTCTTACCTCAGAATAACTGGATGTCAAATTTCTGCTCTTATTTCTGCGCACGGCTTGGAGGAACTGCATTGCAAATAATAATATTCCTTTTTTCTGTAATTTTACTGAAAATTTTCTTTAAAAGAAGTGGAATGAAATGGGAAGTGCAACGAAATCTTTAGTTCAATAAAAAATAAAATTTTTGAAAAAATGCTTTTGAAATTAAAAATTATTATTGGGGCACTTGTTGGAGAATAATTACAATAAATAAATTTTTACATTATCTAATGATTATATTAATTAACAGTATACCTCATTCAGCATCTTGACCAGTGTTGCCGACCGCCTACATCACACCACCGCACTGGGCTGCTACTACTGACCGACCGCTCTGCATGACGACTATTAGCGTACTGCACTGCACGACTACTACTGACAGAGTACTGCCCTCAACTAGACAGAGCTACAGACTCGCAACGACTACTAGCGTACTGCACGCGACGACTACTGACAGAGTACTGCTCTGCATAGCGACAACTAGACAGAGCTACAGACTCGCAACGACTACTACTGACAGACTGAGAACCGCTCGCAACACTCGCGCGGTCAAGCGCAAACTCTCTGGTCACAGATGCTACAATGCCTCGCCATCGCTGCTATGTTACATACGTGTTTCATAACCCTCCACTGGGGGGGCAAAAATTTGGCAGCGATGGTGAGTCATTTGGACTTGCCAAGCGCGGCAAAATTTTTCTTTAATTAACAAAATTCTACAATTTACAGAATATTTAAATGTTGTGCACACGCACTAAGTACAAAATATATCAGACAAAGACAAAATGTGAGTACAAAACATAGTAGCAAATCAGAAAAATGTATATACAAATTTTTTGACAGATAACAAAGTGCACAGGCACTGAAAAAATTCTTTAGCATATTCAGAACAAATAAACAGACTGGCAAAATATATTATGTTGACAAGTGACATGAGTGCACATGCACTGTAGTTCAGAAAATAAAAAAATGTATATACAATATAAAAGACAAGAGTGTACATATACTGTACTTCAGAACAAATCGAAAAATGTCTTTAGCATTTTCGCAATAAATAAACATAATGGCAAGAAAATCATGTCCAAAGTGCACATGCACTGAAAAATGTCTTTAGCATTTTCACAACAAATAAACATAATGGCAAACATCATGTCGACCAGTGACATAAGTGTACTCGCACTGGAGTTCAGCGAATCGAAAAAAATGTATAACCTACGAACAGAAATGATGTTACCAAAAAAAATGATTTTCATTATGTGACAAGAATTAGGATAGGAAAGGGAAGGATTGCATCATGGTTGTAGCACTTTAGATTGCACACAGCTGTTCTGAAAGTCCATATCTTTCCACAGAAGTACAACACCAAGTGACACAACTTGAAGTTCTTTTCCCATCAGAATTTATCAGTGTAGCCAAGACACTGAACTGTCGTAGTAATGTTCCATGTTTTCATTTTGGCAGTACATTAGGTACACCAAACAGTGGGACCATAATAACGTCTTCATTGCTCACGGTGGTGGACAGCATGTCGTGTCAACACCACGCTCTTACAAGGCACACCAACGTAGAATTAGTGCAAAAACCAAATATAGTGCTCCATGATCACTAGGATAAACAGGACAAATGGACATTGCAGTAATTTAGGGTAGTCAGCTTATGAGGTGAAGGACATCAAGTCACATAATATTGACAATTACAGACTTAATTAGCAGTTTGTGGCATTCATAGCCCAGTTATTGAACATTTCTGTACCAAGTATGTAGTATTACAGAAAAATGTTCATTAATTGTTTTACATAGGATCAGTAGCCTTCTTTTCCTGGTTACAAAGTATTATGAAATAATCGCATTCTTTTCAGTTACAGAATATAATTAAGAATCATTAACCTTCTACTAATTACAGTTAATTAATCATTTGTCATTCCAATAATAATCATTAGCCTTTTCCTAATTACAGTTAATGAATCATTTGTCATTCCAATAATAATCATTAGCCTTTTCCTAATTACAGTTGATTAATCATTTGTCGTTAATTAATCATCTGTCTAATTACAGTTAATTAATCATTTGTCTAATTACAGTTAATTAATCATTTGTCGTTAATTAATCATTTGTCTAATTACAGTTAATTAATCATTTGTCGTTAATTAATCATTTGTCATTCTAATATAGTAAGAATCATTAGTCTTCTCCTAATTACAAAGCATTATTAAACAGTACCATAGTTAATTAATTATGTGTAATTCCAATCTATTAAGAATCACTAGCTGGCATCATGGGTAATCGTATTACAATAAACAGTGGCGGTCCTTGGCCAGTTACAAAGTATATTTAGTATGACAGAATAATATTCATCAGAAGTCTTAGTTGAAAAGGAGAGTCAATTATTGGCCTAGCATTAACATAATACATGGAGTGATACAAATTATTGGCACTCATTGGCCATTAACCAAAACATGAAAACTCAACATGGGAAAAAAAAGGGCTAATTAATGGCATAATTAATAACAATACTTCAAGTGACATTAATTATTGGCACTCAGTGGCCAGCAAGTATTGAATAGAATCATCATTCAGTATTATTCAGATTATTACAAAGTCATTATTAAAAATCAGTTAATTACAGTCATAGCAATAATAATCACAGGCATTATAAGTAGTCTCATTACAATAAAACATTGTTCCTCATTCAGTAGTATTCAGATCATTACAAAGTCATTATTAAAATCAGTTAATTACAATCATAGCATTAATAATCGTGGGCATTATAAGTAGTCTCATTACAATAAACAGTGGCAGTTATTAGCTAGTGTCAAAGCATTATTTTATATATATATATATATATATATTTTTTTTTTTTTGTCTCATTAGGAAGTCATTACTCAAGTGACATACTATTCAGAGTTGATCAGTATTATTCAGAATTATCATAAACTATTGACATTATGTGGGACTGGTAATACCTCTTTTAGCAATGCATTGCGTTGGGATCGATAATTGATTGCTGAGGCATAACACTATTTGTTTTTGACCTATTGCTGCAAACGAGGATAGGTAACGTCATTCGTCATGAGTCAGCTGTAGCAAGGTTATGTAACAAGGCAGTATATGTGATCACATTCATAAACGATAAACACAAATGGGTAAAAAAAAAAAAATGCAAGTACAAGAACAGGTATAATAACTAACAGGTTTAGTAAGTATCATGAAAAACTTCTCCTGGAAAAATTACAAAATGGATTATTAACCTGAAAGAAGAAACGCACACTATGCTGAAAAGTAGTGAACTTCGAATTAACAGGTAGTGAAATGTGTATAAAATGTGTTCCATAGCTGTCCTTTCCAAAACTTTCTGTCATCCTACTATGCAATATAACACCTGCTGTCAAAACAAACTGCAACAAATACTTAAATAACTACATAGCCTAAAAATATAACTTCAACATTGTCCACATCTGTAAAGAGAAAACTTCATTATTCATTATCCATATTATCATAACTTCATTATTATCATCACCTGTAAAGAAAAACTTCATTATTCATAATACCATATCCTTCATCATTATTCATCAGCATTCATTATCATCTGCAAAAAATCACTTCATTACTCATTACACAACTATTCCTTATCTCTAGCATATTTCATCACTAAAACTAAGATGTGTAGTTCAGTCTGACAGCCTGCATCAATCACCTTGTATTCTGAAAGAAAAAAATTAGTTAAGACTGCTATTCTACGATGAGTATAGTATATTCTTGTTAATGCTTGTTAATCCTGATCCATTTACTCTTCCTCATAAAGTCATTGCATCTTCTTTCGTTTATTCCGTAGGTGAAATTCCCATTTCTGTTGAATTTATTTCTTACACGCATCATTTCTTTCTGAAATTGATGAACAAAGATTAATGTCCTGCATTTAAATCATATACCCATTAAATAATGACTGGTTTATGGTAACATAATTAACCGTACAGCATAACATGACAGAAAACGTAATATGTCAAAGGCATTGACAGTGTTCAGAGGCAAAATGTACAGATAATATTACAATGCAGCAGCAAAAAAAATGTAAAACAGTCACGATGTTGAGATGTCATAAGGCAAAAAAAATGTCAAAGTCAACTGGTGTGTGTTATATCTTAACTATTTCACAGTGCATATAAACAAAACTGGAGTACAATCATATACACAAAAAAATGGAAAAATGTGCACGATCTGATGTGTAACGACAAGAAAAGCGACCTGCTAACCTTACCTTGCCGGGCACTTGCCAAGAAAAAATGCGATAATCATCAGTAATTAGTCAGGTGAAATAATTGCATAAGTAAATGGCATCATAGCATGTTACATCATAAAGTGGTTTCACTCAATAAACGGTTTAATGTTTGAGATATGGTGATTGCCTTTCGATTTTCTGGTTCTCAAAGTTTCGACGTGTACGACATTGGGGAGAGGGATGCTGCGAATCCGATATGGACCGGCGTATAGAAGTTCAAATTTACTGCACTTACCTTTTAATTTGCTGGATAAATAGTGTGTACGTACTAATATCTTCTGTCCAACGTGAAAGTCACGGCGTGTACAAACCTGTTTTTGCTGTCTTCTCCGGCGCTCTGCGGCACGTTTGATGTTGTTCAGCGCAATGTCAATTATTTCGTGGTGTCGTAGGCGACGACTTTTGGGGAATTTTACTAATTCTTTAATTTTGTTTGGTGGTTCAACGTTTTTTAGTACAACAGACGGAGATAGCATAGTGGATTCATTTGGAATGGAATTAATTACATCTTGGAATGAGAGTATGTGTGTATCCCAATCAATATGTCTTTTGTGGCAGTATATTCGGCACAGCTTACCAATTTCTTTCATTAATCTTTCACAGGGGTTCGAAGAAGCATGGTACTTGGATATATAAATCGGAGAAATGTTTCTAGCTCGTAACATGCGTGTCCATACGCTACTACGAAATTGTGATCCATTATCAGAAATTACTTTCATTACATGCCCTACATGAGATAGAAAATGTTTTACAAATGCTTTCGAAACAGTTTTAGCAGTAGCTTTGCGTAACGGAGTGAAAGTAACAAATTTTGAAGTGAGCTCAACAGCGACAAAAATGTAGCAAAAACCTCTGTTAGTTCTCGGAATCGGACCAAAAATATCTACTGCGGCCATGTGTCTTAATTTAACAGGAACAATGGGATATAAAGGAGGAATATGTGAAGTGGTGTCTGATTTAGCTTTCTGGCAAATTTTACAAGACGCTAAAACTCGTCGTATACGTTTTTCCATGTTAGTAAAATAACAGTTCTGTCTCAGTATAAGAAAACATTTTCTTGCTCCGTAATGTGCGTAACTTAAATGAGTGTACCAAATTAGTTTGTTAACCAGTTCGTCAGGAATGCATAATAACCAATTGTTGCTGTCAGGATGAGAGCGGCGAAACAGAATGTCATTGCGTACAGTGTAGTGGTTCCTAATCGTAACATTTTTCCTATCTTGCCAAAGGTGTTTAATTTCTTTCCACACATTGTCCTTATTTTGCTCTTGCGCTATGTCCTGTAGTGACGATGAAATAAAATTTTCAAATGCAACTTGCTGAATGTACATGACACTGAAATTTGCTTTGCAGAAGTTGGTTGCTACGTCTTGCTGATTGTTGCCGAGAGAACGCGATAGTGCGTATGCTATAACATTTTGTGTGCCGGGAATGTGAACAATCGTAAAATTAAATTCCTGTAAATATAGTTTCCATCTGCTTAATCTGTCGTGAGTAAATTTAGCTGAAAGCAAAAATTGTATAGCTCTATGGTCTGTGTAAACGGTGGTATGTCTGCCATAAAGAAAGTGCCGAAATCTCGTAAAAGCCCATACAACACATAATGTTTCCAGTTCTGTAACGGAATAATTTCGTTCAGCAGGTGACAGAATGCGGCTTGCAAATGCGATGTTTTTGATTACTATTGAACCATCTTCTTCAATTTCCTGGAAAATATGTACGCCTAAGGCGGTGTTGGAACTGTCGGTGGCAATGGAAAAATTTCTAGTAAGATGTGGGTGCGATAATAGTGGTGCATTCAACAGAGCATGTTTCAAATAACATTCTCGTGAGCAAAATTCTGCGTGTCAAAAGTAATGTTTGCGTTACTGTAATATGCAATCTGTGCTGTATCTGGTTAAATTCTGTCGTACGTGCTATTATTTACGGGAGAATGTTGTGGCATATCCACTATATGAACTGTTCTGTTACTTCATACTGACGTGTTACGCTATGGATGACACCTATTGTCTGTTCCATTCATGATTATTTGTTGTTGCTGATGTTGTTGCTGCTCATAAGATCGACTGTTATTAAATGTACGCTGAAAATTGTGCTCATCATTCTTTTTACGTCTGTCCTGATAGTAATTTCTATACGGCGCATTGCGATACGAGTTGAAATAGTGTGTTGTCTGTACGTAGTTATTTCTTTGCTGCCGTGCGTCACTATTTGTTGTAGCTGAGACTTTACGTGTACGCGGCGAAACATTAAAGTTTGGTTGACCTTGTAGACTGCATTGTTGGTTAGTCTAAGCGGTTGACTTTCATGCTATTGTGGTGAAAAACATCTATTGTTACAAAAATGTGGTTCCGATTGCCCAAAATTTTACACATACTGATGATTACGATTTTATCTGTTATTAAAATTACGCTGATTCTGGAGTGCCTAATGAAAATTGTCACAGTCGGTAGAAGTTTGTCACATCGGGTTTTCATTACTAGTTTCTTAATTCTAGGTAGAGCAATAGTTAAAGAGCAGTTTGGATAGATATAAAGGAAAGTAGAAGAAAAGGCAGCAGTGCAGAAAACTAAAGATGAAACAGCACTACTACAGCTCGGGGCCCTATGCTCGCTACGGCACATATTCATTAAAGCGTAATGAATCCCCTGAGGTCATTTACGCACTGCAAATAAATTTTAGCTTTAGCGTTACAGGCAATAGCGGTAAAAAATCAAAAGCAAATTGTTGTATTCTTGCTAATTCCAGTTTCTGCATAATACGTAATGCTGATGAAAATACAATAGCAAATTGTCGCATCTGGTTCAAAGCTAGTTTCTGCATTACAGATAATAGCGGTGAAAGCACAAAAATAAATTGTCGTATACAGTGCAAATCGTGTATCTGTGTTCTGTCATTATTAAATTCTTTACATTTTCTCACAAATGCAAATTCCTTATAATCAACGTTCTCGTCACTGAATTTGATAACACGTTCAGGTTTGTGTGTGAATCTGTTCGTCTGTGTCATTTCGTACTTACGTAGCTTTTCAGATTTTAAGTCGCGTGGCTTTTCGGATTTTACGTCTCGTAGTCTCTGTAAATTGCTTACATGATACGCGCTGCGTGACTCTGACAAATGCTCGCAAAGTGGCGGATTCTGTGACGTATTGGTGACTGAAATAGTTTTCAACTCTGTTACTGTAACACTTTCGTCAATTTGGTTGATCTGTCGTGCAAATTTCTCGTCATCTTCCGTATTCGGAGTGTGTGAAACTTCCACTGACTCTAAATTAATTTCGTCGCGAATCTGTACTTCGTTTTTAGGGCATTCTTCAGTGACTGCATTAACTTCGTCTTTATGTGATTCTGTTGTGCCTACACGTGTGCTATTTAATTCTTGTGCAACAGTGCCAACTTCTTTATTACTGTTTTTAGCACAAGCCTCAGTATCCTCAGGTAATTGTTCTTTAATGTCCTGGCATTGCACGGTAATAGCTGTATTCTCTTCACTAACTTGTCTGCTCCGTTCGTTAAGGTTGTCTTGTTTTTCGTTCGTCGGTTTGAAACTTTCATTTAGTTGTTTGAAATAATTATTCATCATTTCATTCCGCTGTTTGTACTGTTCCCTAAGTTGTTTGAAATTGTTGTCCATTTTCTCACTCTGTTGTTTGATATCTGCAGTAATGTCGTACTTAAACTGTAGCATTATTGCCATAAATTGATTCAAATCATAAGTAGCATTTGCATTATCAGTACTCTGTGATGGAGTACATGCAATTGTCACGCATTGTGTGACCATTTGGTCATTCTGCAACTTACAAAAAGGATTATCAGTCGGATGTACACTGTCAGACATTATTTCGGAATTAAATGGATCCGTCATACTCTCACTGCACTGACCATTTTCATTCGAAAAATTTGTCTGTACATTACTTAGATTTTCTAAATCGGGTGTGTTAAGCTCGGCAGCGCTCATTACTATAGACCGCTCCGCGTCATCAATTGTCGTCAAGTTAACAGACGAGACAATTGAGTTCGTTTGTTCATCATTAAGGTAAAAGTCATCATTAGTGGTTGGAATGCACTGATTGTTAGTGAAAGCAGGATTGTCATCATTACACTGCGTGTCACATGTCCTATCGGTAAAGTTGTTTAAATCGGTAGTTTCGTTCGTAATACCTCGCGATACACTATTCACAGTCTTTCGCGGCATTTTTACAGTAGTCACAATTATTCAAAAACAAATAAGCACAAATATAAAAGCAACACACAAATACAATAGAGCAACGAATTGCCGTTGACCTGTAGAAAGAAAGTCACAAGTTAATAAAAGCGTTGCGCCAAATCCTAATTATATCTAAGCAAATAAGAGCAGATATCTGACTGTTGCTCAAAAGACTCTCAACGAAATACGATCCTGGACTGGGTGTCGCCAAGTGTAACCTCCCCACCGTAATTTTAAAAGAAAGAAATGACGATACTTAATAGAAATGGGAGCCAAGTGTAACCTCCCCACAAAAATTTTAAAAGAAAGAAACACGACAATATTTAATTATGAATGCTAATGGACATTGCTCTATGCGTAACCTGCCCACAATGAAATGTACTGACAATGGCAACAAAAATGTGAAATTCGCAATCTGACTCAAATATAAATTCTTCACCAAAAAATTAAAGTCCATTCAGTGATAAGAAAATTCAATTAAACCGAAATATCGGTCTTTGGCCCTGTGTAAAACAATCAGAATTAAAGTCTTACCTCAGAATAACTGGATGTCAAATTTCTGCTCTTATTTCTGCGCACGGCTTGGAGGAACTGCATTGCAAATAATAATATTCCTTTTTTCTGTAATTTTACTGAAAATTTTCTTTAAAAGAAGTGGAATGAAATGGGAAGTGCAACGAAATCTTTAGTTCAATAAAAAATAAAATTTTTGAAAAAATGCTTTTGAAATTAAAAATTATTATTGGGGCACTTGTTGGAGAATAATTACAATAAATAAATTTTTACATTATCTAATGATTATATTAATTAACAGTATACCTCATTCAGCATCTTGACCAGTGTTGCCGACCGCCTACATCACACCACCGCACTGGGCTGCTACTACTGACCGACCGCTCTGCATGACGACTATTAGCGTACTGCACTGCACGACTCCTACTGACAGAGTACTGCCCTCAACTAGACAGAGCTACAGACTCGCAACGACTACTAGCGTACTGCACGCGACGACTACTGACAGAGTACTGCTCTGCATAGCGACAACTAGACAGAGCTAAAGACTCGCAACGACTACTACTGACAGACTGAGAACCGCTCGCAACACTCGCGCGGTCAAGCGCAAACTCTCTGGTCACAGATGCTACAATGCCTCGCCATCGCTGCTATGTTACATACGTGTTTCAACCTGCGACCGTAGAGGTCGCGCGGTTCTGGACTGCGCGCCTAGAACCGCTGGACCACCGCGGCCGGCAGTTCGCCTGAATTTTAATGTATTTTCAGTGATTATACGTTGGCGAAACTTATGTTGTGGTGGCTTACATAATGGATTTACCGCAGAAGAAGAAGCAGTACGCTCAAAAATATCGGGATGCGTGGGAAGCAGAACCTGAATTCAATGGGTGGCTGAAACCAGCCGTTGGGAGACTTATCCAAGGCAAGAAGTCAAATATGTGCAACAGAGTTTTATGCTAAATTGTGTGATATTAGAAAGCATTCGAAAACAATTAAGCGTAATCAAAAAATTGATTAAAAAAACACAAACCACCTTACCTGTGAAAATTGTCCCGAAAACTACAGTTAGAATAGCAAGCAGAGCGGAAGGCGCCCTTTCTTTATTTATTGCTGAACATTGTTCTATTTTAGCTGTAGATGATTTGGGAATACTGTACAAGAAGGTGTTTTCCGGTGATGAGGGCGCTAAAAGCATGCAATTATATCGTACAAAGTGCACTAATATTATAACTGAAGTTTTGGCTCCCTATTTTGCACAATCATTGGTTGAAGATACAGGTAACCAAAAATACAGTGTACTAATAGATGAATACACAGATGTATCAATATCTAAAATGCTAGGTATCGTTATACGGTACTGTAGTGTAAACAACCAAACCATTAGATCAGCATTTCTCAAAATTGCTGTAGTAGAAACTGCAGATGCAAGAAATCTGGCTGCTGTTCTTGTGAATTCTTTGAAAGATCTCAAACTTCCAATCGCTAATATGGTAGGGATTGGCACAGATAATGCTTCTGCAATGGTTGGAATAAACAATGGCCTTTTCGAACAACTCAAGAGAGAATATGGTTTGAAGCATTTGGTATTGATCCGTTGCATTTGTCACTCTCTTCAGCTTGCAGTTTCGCACGCCTCAGTGAATACCATACCTAGAAACATAGAGTTTCTTGTGCGGGAAACCTACAATTGGTTCTCCATTTCACCCAAAAGACAAGAGGAATACAAAAATGTTTATGAGACAGTAAATTGTGGAAAACAGCCACTAAAAATTTGAAGGTCTGTCCAACACGTTGGCTTTTAATTGAACTAGCAATACGAAGAATTCTGGGGCAGTAGGAAGAACTAAAGCTGCATTTTTCACTTGCCATGGTTCAAGACAATTGTTACACTGCCGATCTTTTGTACAAGATGTATTGTGACGACTCAAATCATCTTTACATGTTTTACCTCAAACATGCTTTAAAAGACGTACAAATAGTGTGGTGTGACCGCCAGACACCACACTTGCTAGGTGGTAGCCTTTAAATCGGCCGCGGTCCGGTAGTATATGTCGGACCCGCTTGTCGCCACTATCAGTGATTGCAGACCGAGCGCCGCCACACGGCAGGTCTAGAGAGACTTCCTAGCACTCGCCCCAGTTGTACAGCCGACTTTGCTAGCGATGGTTCACTGACAAATTACGCTCTCATTTGCCGAGACGATAGTTAGCATAGCCTTCAGCTACGTCATTTGCTACGACCTAGCAAGGCGCCATTATCAATTGCTATTTATCTTGTGATGCATGTACCATCAGACCGATGTTCACCAATTATGGATTAAAGTTAAGTATTCGAGAAGATACGTACCGTTTTTACTAGACTCAACTCCTTTAACTGTTCCAGACCTCACGCCAGCCTGCGTGAGCTTAAACGCGTGCCTTTCGGCTATCTCATAGTGGCTTGGCTGTCTTGCCAAATCACAACAAATAGCAATAAAAGCTTTTGAAGGAGAAGACAATGACCCCACTAAATTACTAGATACACTTGTATTTCTCATGCAGTCACTCAGACAAAACATAATTTTTCCAACTGTTGATTTGTTGACAACACCAGTTCCAAGCGAATGTATGTACACAAATCCGAACCTTGGCTTTATGTTTGAGCAGAAACAGAGTCAAGTCTGTCTGAAGAAAATAAAGTTTATTTGAAGAAGAGATGCATCCAGTTTAGTCTGAAACTCATAAAAGAAATTCAACAAAGAAGAAAATGTCAACGCTGAATGTTGAAGAAACACTAAAAGTGAATAAAAATATTGCTGTAGCGGATGTAGCCAAAGAATTGGGTTTTAGTGGAGATTTCATAGATGGTATGCTGCAAGAATGGCATAACATCAACTTCATTAGGTGAAATAACACTACTAACATTGTTCGATTTTGGAGTGAGGTTTTGCAGCATAAAAATGCCACAGGGGAGAATCCTTTTTCTTTGATTTCACAGCTACCAATGACTGTTCTATGCTTACCGCATTCAAATGCAGAAGTGAGAAGAATATTCAGTTCTATGAACATTATAAAAACCAAACAACTTAACAGATTATCGTTAAACACAATTAATGCTTTGATCATATTGAGAGACCAGTTGAAGAAACAAAATGAAGATTGAGCATCTTTTGACATACAGTCAGACGTATTGGAGATTATTGGAACGAATAAAAGTCACTCTTTTGCGACAAAACCAGTTGAACTGCAACATCATCTTTAGAGCGACGTTCAACCTTCTACATCAACTACAGTTCTGTCAGAGCATGAAACAGAAGAGTTATTCGATCTTCTGAGTGACGCCGATGAATAGCTCACATACCAGTATGTGTATATTTTGTAACCTAATTTGAGTTCTTGCTTTCTTTTGTTACAAATATAGTTGTATATTTCTAGTATATTTGACTACTGTGATTGAAACAACAATTTATGTGTTGCATCAATTACGATAACATGTTTAATTAAACGTTAGCGTATTTTATATGTATGTTGTTGCAAGCGATGCGTCATTTAAATAAGACAATATAGCAATTACGTATGAGACGATTTTTATTAATATTTTATAACACCCCCCCCCCTCTCCCACTGGCTTATTGCACCATTCACAGCACGAAATTTTCGGTACACCCCTAGTAAAATCAGTTTTAGCGACTTTCTAGCGACTTTTGATATTGAATCTAGCGACTCGGGTTTTTTAGAGTTGGCAACACTGGCGTTGCGCAGTTGGAGGTGAGCCGCGAGCAGTGGTGGATGTGGGGAGAGAGATAGCAGAGTTTAGAGAGCGGATGATCTGGACGTGTGTCCATCAGAGACAGTAAATTTGTAAGACTGGATGTCATGAACTGATATATATTATGACTTTTGAACACTATTAAGGTATATACATTGTTTGTTCTCTATCAAAATCTTTCATTTGCTAATTATGCCTATCAGTAGTTAGTGACTTCAGTAATTAGAATCTTTTATTTAGCTGGCAGTATTGTGGCTCGCTGTATTGCAGTAGTTCGAGTAACGAAGATTTTTGTGAGGTAAGTGATTCATGAAAAGTATAGGTTATTGTTAGTCAGGACCAGTCTTTTGCAGGGATTATTGAAAGTCAGATTGCGTTGCGCTAGAAAATATTGAGTGTCAGCTTAGTGACGATCAGAATAAGTAAAGAGAGAAATGTCTGAGTACGTTCAGTTTTGCTCAGCTGTTTGAAAATCAAATAACGTAAGGGGTTTATCAGCACAATCATTCATAAATTTTTCTAAGGGGAGGTTTCAAGAGGAGGTGTGCTCCATTCAAGCTCTGCAATGATTTTCCCATACTGAGTAAAACTCATGAGGACAACTGATACGATACTTGAAGGAGAGGTGCAGGATTTGGTTGCTGACATTAACAATGTGCTCCTGGACTACTGAAGTCCAATGACAACCGATAGTGAATCCGCGGACAGTCAATAGCATTGCCTGGGCCAGTGTGCGTGATGGTGGGAAAAAAAGGAAAGAACCTCGAAGTTGTAGTAAACAGAAGAATGTGTTTTGGAAGTATCGATGTAGTTAAGCCACCTTTTCTGAAGAAGGAGAATGTGTGTGAGGTTTATTAATTGCAACTGATAACGGATATCCTACTTTAATGGTACAGAACTAATTATGTGTTTGTAGACACTATCAGATTATGATACCAGTGTGGAGATTGTAAGCGGCTGGTTTCAAGCGAAAATGACGATGAAATATTGCTCGTTAGTATTTGATGGCCAAAAGATGAACTTTACGAACGAAAATAACTATTATATACAGGTTCAGATGCTACACTGAAAAGCAACCCAGAAAACACTATCTGACATTTATTTTGAAGCTGATTGGCATGCTGAATTTAGTACTTTAAGATTATAAGACTAATTTTTTGCGTTTTAACTGCAGGTTTCCAGGTCAAAGAAGAACATGACACCAGCTCAAATTAGCAAGATAGACTTTACTTTCACTAGTAGCAAAATGCATCGAAAATACCGGTGCCATTTCTGAATACTAGCTGTAAAGGGTAGTAAAAAAAAATTCGGATTGCAAGAATAATAACTACGTTCATTACGAGACATGGGCGAATGTATCAACAATTGATCAAATGAAGAAACATACAATTACTAGTACCGTCACGGATGCACCATCTGTATCGTATGTCTCCTAATTAGAGCAGATTAAGAAAATATTACCCTTTTGCTTATGTCACAGCAAACACGCAGACATTTTCAAGCGTGTGACCAGTAACTGAAGTACCGCAGGGCGTCAGTTCGCTCTGATGCGCTTCTGGTATAATGACCAAGGCCATAATGTCGATACGAAAGTTTCTTGTGGAGACTTTTTAGTACGATGCAATTTATCCACGAATACCCTCCTTGCAAATTGAAACAAATTTATCTAGCACATCAGTACATCACAGAATCTTGGATTATCTCTCAAACAGCGAAACAGCCTGGCGACAATTTCTATCAACTATTTAACAAAAGATCTAAAGCACGAGTTTGTTTTACCTACTAACCAAGTGAAAGTTACACCCTAGAATCATTGTCGACATCTGCAAAACTTAAATCCAAGCTAGATATTTACCTTCATAAATATAACTTGCATCTCTGTACAGTCTCGATTCTGTCACAACTTAAGGATCCTAGAATTACATGCAGTGTGTATTATCTTCTGCGGGTGTCTAAATTCTCTCTCATGCATACTCCGCAGTTAAACATGTTTTAAGTTCCCTCGATGTCCGAAATTGGTAGATCATTCCCATTCCCATTTATCAGCTACTCTGAGCTGCCTACACATCCACCACCCCCTTTACCCCTTTGTCCCCACCAGTCCGAAAGCAAATTCAACAGTCGCCCTCTCCTCAACTCATAAATCCCAACGAAAGCTCTTAGCTTCCCTGTCATTTCTACTTACCAAACCCTCATTCTCAACTCTCGCCTCTATACAGTGCGACATTCCTGAGGTGTAGATCGAACTCCCGCTGCAACTAACAGCACAGAGCTCCCAGCACCTTCGTATCTACGTGTCCTGTTCTAGAAAGCCATCGAAGTCACACAAGACGGTAGCTAACCTTCAACCATCAACTCAGTAGCACGCGATACTGTTACCAACACCACAATTATCACTATTTCTTTGTCTCCAATAAATCTAAGAAGACATTGGTCTATCATCCAGTTTACAGAGCTCTTCAGGCTAAAGCAAATATGTGTTAAGAGGTGATAGTATGGAGCACTATCATATAAGCATATGCTCTATTCTCTACGGACACCGATATACACTTCCAAGATGCTACTCCGGGCGGGTGTAAAATGAATGTGCGCAACGGAAAATACTGAACGCGAAAATGAAGATTTGGGCCTGTCTGACTACTCCCTGAAGCAGATCTTAGGATCTCTTAATGGTGATATTATCTCCCCCTTCCTGCTCTTTAACGTATAAATTACAACATAAACATAAATGGATGATTAAGGGAACTAGTAACTACAAAATGATAAATGCTGTTTCTTCTTATACATTTATTGTAGATTAAAACCTCTTTATATATTACAAATGTTTATATATTAATGTCCAATGGACATAAAGAGAAACTCCTAACTAATATTAGTGATCAATTGCCCAAATTTGCCCCTTTTCATGGCTACGCGATCTAATATAAATAACGCGAGATGACTGACATCATCTACGTACGAAACACTAGAAGACCCTACTTTCAAAGGTTATCTACAGTGGTGTGCAACCTCAGTGGAAATAAAATTTACGTGATCACAGCTATTTAGCTTTATAGCCCTAATAAGCTGAAGCAATTAGCAATATCACCGTATGTACTGCGTCCGGTGCGTCGGAGTGATGGTTTTCGTACACGTCCGTGACGCTGGAAGAACTCCAGCCACAAAATAGAAAAACAACTGGTTCAAACACTAGGACGGCAGAAGACGGTCCTCTGACTAGAATAATCTAATACTGTCTTCTCCTCTCTGTGTTCTACAGACGAGAAACGCGAACTCCCAGCCACAAGGACGGAGTTCAGGTAATGCCTCAACGTGAGTATAGGCAGAAGAAGTGCTCTCAATCACTGAACGTTGCGTACTCAACGACTCCCCACCTGGAGGCGAAGTCCAGAATCGTATAAGTTCGCAACAGTACAGTGCCTAACCGTTCTAACTATAAAATCTCCTGAGAGCAAAGACAGCAAGTCCGTCTGCAACAACAAAAGCTGATACTAAGCGACTGTCAAACACGGGTGCTCAAAACGGAAGACCTCTATCTCTCCAGCAAAGCTCGGCTCCCCTCCCTCGTAACGGCAGAAGGCGAATCATATTCTCGAAACCACGTAACATTGTCCCTCTCTACAGATTCTTCCGAACATCGACCAATCATATTTTAATCTTTTGCCGCCCAGGGCGGAAAGTTAATTAGGAATTCATACAACGGTACGCTTTTCAGAGTAAAAATCCTCGGATATAACTCGGCCTGCGTGATTTCCGAGGTAACGCTTCCGTATTCCTCTCTGCTGCATCCAAGATTTTCAGAGTTTCCGAAGTATTATCTAGTTATCCTTCAGGCCCAGCTACAAAACCGGCCCGCCGCCGCTGTATTGTGCTTCGGCGCTCAGCTGCCTCGACCGTCCGTCTTGGGCAACTTCCTGTGTAGCAGACCAATACACCTGTGCGGGCTTTTCCACCCAGGTCCTGAGTTACGCCTGCCGTTTCATTTCCACTGGCATTCCAACCTCTGCTAGTATAGGCAATCATTCATTACGCCGTTTTGATAATAAAGACAATCCATCACCTTTCATGCAATAAGAGTTAACAACTATTTACAAGGTGTACGCGACAATGTCAGTCTTCTTTAAATATTCAAATATACGATGTACAACCTATCAAATGATATTTAATTCATGTTGTAAATCATGGCAAAGTATGTAGATGAGTGCTTGTAAGGTGCAAAATTATAGCCACCTTATACATTTAAAATCCGAAACATTATGACCACCTGTTTAATAGCGTTTTGGTTCACTTTGGTTCACCTCTGGAAGGAATTACAATATCAGTTCTTCGTGACACGTATTCGCTAAGTCCCTGGTAGGTTTTCGGTGGAATGCGGAACCAAATGTCTACGCTTAAGTCAAGTAATTACCATAAATTACAGGCAGGTGGTTTGTGGGCGCAGCGCTGACGACCCAAGTCGTTCCAGTTGTGTTCCACTGAGCTTAGATCGGGCGAATTTGGTGGCCAAGGCGTCAACGTAAAATCTCTACCTTGCTTCTCAAGCCAATTTAGTACCATTCCTCCCTTGTGATACGGTCAGTTATGTGGTGTCACCGCCAGACACCACACTTGCTAGGTGGTAGTTTTAAATCGGCCGCGGTCCATTAGTACATGTCGGACCCGCGTGTCGCCACTTTCAGTGATAGCAGACCGAGCGCCACCACACGGCAGGTCTAGAGAGACGTACTAGCACTCGCCCAGTTGTACGGACGACTTTGCTAGCGACTACACTGACGAAGCCTCGCTCCTTTGCATAGCAGATAGTTAGAATAGCCTTCAGCTAAGTCCATGGCTACGACCTAGCAAGGCGCCATTAGCCTTACATAGCAATTGATACTTATCGTATAAAGCATGTCTCATCAAGAACGATGTATACAACAAGGATGGATTAAAGTTAAGTATTCCAAAGGCTACGTACTTTTCTTTATAGCATTCATTACGTATCCTGTTTCAGACCTCACGCCATCCTTCGTGTGTTTATAGCGTGCATTGCGGTCCCCACAAATCACACTGTGTCTGCACTTCTGTCGACACATCAAGTTATCCTGCTGTAAACCGCTATCGCCGTTGGGGAAGACATCAGGCGTAAAGGGAAACAGGTGGTCCGTGATAATGTTTTCTTTGTCGTCAGCTGTCATGGTGCCTTCGATTACGACCACAGGTCTCATGGAACACCGGGTGAATGTCCTCCATAGCATAATGCTGCCCCCCACTGGCCTCTGATCGTGGCACGCTGCATGTTTCGAGGAGCTGTTCCCTCAGATGAGGACGCATGCGGATGTGGCCATTGATCTGGTGTAACAAGAAGTGAGTTTCATCCAACCAGGCGATACGTTCCCACTGATACACGGTGAAATATCGGTGATACCGTGCCCATTGCAAACATAATTGACGATGTAATAGGGTCAATGTAGCCACTCGTTCAACAATGTGTGCTGAATTATGTGCTTCGAAGCACTCGTGCCTGCAGCAGGATTCTACTGTCTGCCACAGATCGACGCCCATCCTGATTTACAGAGGGGGTTAATCTCCGTGTTCTGTGATGAGGCGTCCAACACCTTGTCGTTTACCCGTGTTTTCATCGTCCCTCACCACTTTCCATAGATGCTCACGAGAGCAACACTCGAACAGCCGACAATCTTCACCGTTTCCGAGAGCCTCTCTCTCAAGCGTCGGGTCGTGACGATCTCCATTTTGACAGTCACTTATGTCGGTGGAGTTTCCCATTTTCGGAGCGTATCGACGCTAGAATAATCCACATTCGCTTCTGCTCCACTCATACAGCGGTTGTTTATAATAAAGTGCAGCTACTCACTTAGGCTATAATTACCGTATGGCAGCGAAACTTGGTAGATGTGCTAATGCATTAATACAGAGCCGATGTATGCAGGAAAAAACTAAGTTCCAATTTTCATCACCAAGTAGAAATCTGGTGCTGTAGAGCATCTCGTCGAAGTCTCCAGTGTTCAGACTGAACAAACTGTGAAAGTGGCGATTAATAATAAAATAAACATAATGTCTTTCTCACTTGTTTGACCTTTTCTGCACACGTCCCATTCTCAATACATTACATATGAAAATATTTCAATACGTCTTTCGTGCATTCTCAGCGCCAGATTTTCAACTGGTGGCCAAAATTGGAACTATTTTTTTCCAGAGTAAATCGGTTCCGCGTTAACGCATTAAAATATCTACACAGTTTCACTGCCATACGATAATTACACTCCACACTGGGCACACTAGACCTCTACGAGTAGCTGCACTTTAATTATAATAACCTGGTACTTTCCTCACAACATCACGTGCCCACAACATCATCAGGCAGTATTCAATCTCCCGTTGGGAAGAGGTTATAATGTTTTGGCTCATCAGTTTATACTTATATCAGGTGATCAGGAACCAGAATGATGAAGGCGAAAGTAATTTAAAGGACCCTGCCCAGCTAGCCGCGTGGTCTAATGCGCTGCTACCGGAGTGGGAAGGCGTGCCAGTCCCCTCGAAGGTAAGGTCCAGTGTGCCACCTAGCCTATGGATGGTCTTGAAGGCGGTTTTCTAGCTGCCTCTACGAATGAGGGCTGGTTCGCTTCAGCTACACTATGTCGGCGATTGCTGCACAAACACTGCCTCCACGTCGCGTATACCATAATTACTCTACCACGCTAAAACTTGAAGTTACACTCGTCTGGTATGA